>NW_027176517.1:2783695-2791195 GCF_023349555.1 Cebidichthys violaceus | reverse complement strand
TTTTTTACATGTAATTAATAAGTGTATGTATTATGGTTTGTTGAACCAACTAATGCACACGAGCTTGTGGACCTCTTGTACGTTCTTTCCACAGCCTGGTACCGAGCAGGGCTCAGACAGTTCCCCGTACCCGGTACTTGTTTTTTGGTTCCACCTCGTCAAGGTTCCAAGTAACCTGATCCGATACTAGAAGGTGGAGTTAAACCACTGCAGACCTCTGTGACACAGGACAACCCGCCATCTTTAAACAGCCAAGCTGCCATTAACAACGACCACAAGTTATTACAATAATCATAATATGAATTCACTTCACCCAGAGCATGTGGTGTCGCTGTGACGGTGAGCCAAGAGTCCCACCTACATACACCTACATAGACCTACATAGACCTACATACACCTACATAGACCTACACAGACCTACATACACCTACATAGACCTACACAGACCTACATAGATCTACATAGACCTACATAGACCTACATAGACCTACACAGACCTACATACACCTACATAGACCTACACAGACCTACATAGATCTACATAGACCTACATAGACCTACATAGACCTACACAGACCTACATAGACCTATATACACCTACATAGACCTACACAGACCTACATAGACCTACACAGACCTACATAGACCTACACAGACCTACATAGACCTACACAGACCTACATACACCTACATACTACTGCTGCTGCTACAACAACTGTGTGTGTGTGTGTGTGTGTGTGTGTGTGTGTGTGTGTGTGTGTGTGTGTGTGTGTGTGTGTGTGTGTACACCTACATAGACCTACACAGACCTACACAGACCTACATACACCTACATACACCTACACAGACCTACATACACCTACATAGACCTACATACACCTACATAGACCTACATACACCTACATAGACCTACATAGACCTACATACACCTACATAGATGTACATAGATGTACATAGATATACTATCTGCAGTGGAACTGTATCTGATCCCAGAGGTGATGTGAGTGAGCAGAGAGGACTTAGAGCTACGCAGTTTAACAGATTTAACTCAACAGTTGAGGAATCCAGTGAAAACACACACTGATACACTGTGTGTGGTCACATTAGTCCCATCCAGCAGAGGTGTGAAGTAACAACTGAAGCTGTTAACAAGGCGACAACACACACACACACACACACACACACACACACACACACACACACACACACAGTTGTTGTAGCAGCAGCAGCAGCAGTTGTCGTTTTTAGAGTGTGTGTTTGTGTGCGTGTATTTGAGTATTGTTTATGTGAGTGCACACACGCTCAGAGTCAATGCATGTGAGGCTTCATGTGTGCATGTGTGTGTGCGTGTGTGTGCGTGTGCATGCCTGTGTGTGTGAATTAGCAGTGAGTCTAATAAACAACTGTTGACACCCATCAGGAATTTCCTGTGCTTAACAAGAGAGGGTTGGTCAGGGGTCATCAAACACAGTGTGTGCAGCTGTGTGTGTGTGTGTGTGTGTGTGTGTGTGTGTGTGTGTGTGTGTGTGTGGGTGGGTGGGTGGGGGGGTTCCAGTCTAGCAGCTATATACTCTGTAAACAGCAACCTTTGAATTAATAGCAGCTCATACATGAACAGGCCCAGCAGGCCCTTTGTTATGTGCTAGTTTGTGTGTGTACTTGTGTGTGTACTTGTGTGTGTATTCAAATATTTCTCTCACATATTTGTGTGGACATGATTGCATGTTTTTGGGAATTGGGAAACTGTGTGTGTTTGAGAGAGAAGTAAGGTCAAATAAAGGTAAAGAAAGAAGAATAAAGCACATTGTCATTCAAATTGAATGAGAATATCAACGGATGTAGAAATCAGTGAAGGATGTAAGGCTGCTTATATTCTATACAGATATGATATCTGTGCAGACAAAGACGGATTCTTTACTTATTCATCTGTGAAAACAATAAAAGCACACACATGATGCTGGTCCAATGGTCCTTCATCACGACGAACACGAGTAAAGTTAAAATACACCGTCCTGCTGCTGTAAATACTGTCATCTATGTATTAGTACGCAGCTGTATCTGTAACCCTGAGTATGTGGTAAGAAACAATGGCTGAGAGCCACAGAGCAGGTGAAGTCAGTCGGTGGTTTAGTTTTTCTCGTAGGATTCATCCTCACTTGTAAGGATGAATCCTCAGTCCTAGTTGTGTAAAGGAAGGAATCCAGTCAGCAGGTAAGTTCAATAATCATCATCAACATCAAGTGTGTGTTAAATAAGCAGCCAAAGACGTTCATAGAAGCGTCGTCTCTGCTTCTCGTGTCGTTAGATGATCAGAACAGTGTGTTTACATGTATTCTTGTTCTGGGCTGAGCTGCTCTGAGAACACTGGAGGAATGTTCTGAGAGGTGTGTGCTGATTTTAAACCTTCCCCCTCCTAGACCCTCGGATGACACAGCTCACTGATGCATCTCGCTCATTATCATCACACACACACACACACACACACACACACACACACACACACACACACACACTGTGTGTTACGCTGTCTGTCATGAGAGAGGCTCTGTGTGTTCAAGCCTACGGATCAGCTGATGGGTCATCATGACAAACTTGTGTTGTGTTAACTTTAATTCATGCTTAAGTTCACATGCAAGACAACTTTGTGTTTCTGTGTATTTGATCTGGACATCACGGTAGCATTAGAATTGTACCATACATTTATGCACAGAGACCAGCTCTGTGTTCAGTGTTTGAAGAGAAACACTAACTCAACCTTAAAGGTATAAATATGGAATTCAGAGCACATCTATTGCCTCCACACAAATGTCAACACGGCCACGGCTGATCCTGCAGCTCGGAGCTAACGGTGCTAACAGCCGTAGCAGCGCAAACAACGACAACAGTGCAGACCGAGTGTTTACCTGAGGGGAACCGGAGGGTGGGTGGTACATTGAGAGCTGTGTCCGTGAGCCCCTCACATGCACTAGCATGCCCTCACATGCACTAACATGCCCTAACATGCACACTCAGCGGACCCGGCTATGTAAACAGTGAACAGTTAAACTTGGATAACAACACATGGAGAGAGCAGCTTCATTCTGCTCAGGTAGACAGAACTGCACCACATCTGTACAGAGCAGGTAGTTGTAGTAGCAGGTAGATGTAGTAGCAGGTAGTTGTAGTAGTAGCAGGTAGTTGTAGTAGCAGGTAGTTATAGTAGCAGGTAGTTGTAGTGGTAGGTAGTTGTAGTAGTAGTAGGTAGTTGTAGTAGCAGGTAGTTGTAGTAGTAGGTAGTTGTAGTAGTAGTAGGTAGTTGTAGTAGCAGGTAGTTGTAGTAGCAGGTAGTTGTAGTAGTAGGTAGTTGTAGTAGTAGTAGTAGTAGGTAGTTGTAGTAGTAGGTAGTTGTAGTAGCAGGTAGTTGTAGTAGCAGGTAGTTGTAGTAGCAGGTAGTTGTAGTAGTAGGTAGTTGTAGTAGCAGGTAGTTGTAGTAGTAGGTAGTTGTAGTAGCAGGTAGTTGTAGTAGCAGGTAGTTGTAGTAGCAGGTAGTTGTAGTAGCAGGTAGGTAGTTGTAGTAGTAGGTAGTTGTAGTAGTAGTAGTAGCAGGTAGTTGTAGTAGCAGGTAGTTGTAGTAGCAGGTAGTTGTAGTAGCAGGTAGTTGTAGTAGTAGGTAGTTGTAGTAGCAGGTAGTTGTAGTAGTAGGTAGTTGTAGTAGCAGGTAGTTGTAGTAGCAGGTAGTTGTAGTAATAGGTAGTTGTAGTAGTAGTAGGTAGTTGTAGTAGTAGGTAGTTGTAGTAGCAGGTAGTTGTAGTAGCAGGTAGTTGTAGTAGCAGGTAGTTGTAGTAGTAGGTAGTTGTAGTAGCAGGTAGTTGTAGTAGCAGGTAGTTGTAGTAGCAGGTAGTTGTAGTAGTAGGTAGTTGTAGTAGTAGGTAGTTGTAGTAGCAGGTAGTTGTAGTAGCAGGTAGTTGTAGTAGTAGGTAATTGTAGTAGCAGGTAGTTGTAGTAGCAGGTAGGTAGTTGTAGTAGTAGGTAGTTGTAGTAGTAGTAGTAGCAGGTAGTTGTAGTAGCAGGTAGTTGTAGTAGTAGGTAGTTGTAGTAGCAGGTAGTTGTAGTAGTAGGTAGTTGTAGTAGTAGGTAGTTGTAGTAGCAGGTAGTTGTAGTAGTAGGTAGTTGTAGTAGCAGGTAGTTGTAGTAGTAGGTAGTTGTAGTAGCAGGTAGTTGTAGTAGCAGGTAGTTGTAGTAGTAGGTAGTTGTAGTAGTAGGTAGTTGTAGTAGTAGTAGTAGCAGGTAGTTGTAGTAGCAGGTAGTTGTAGTAGTAGGTAGTTGTAGTAGCAGGTAGTTGTAGTAGCAGGTAGGTAGTTGTAGTAGTAGGTAGTTGTAGTAGTAGTAGTAGCAGGTAGTTGTAGTAGCAGGTAGTTGTAGTAGTAGGTAGTTGTAGTAGCAGGTAGTTGTAGTAGCAGGTAGGTAGTTGTAGTAGTAGGTAGTTGTAGTAGCAGGTAGGTAGTTGTAGTAGTAGGTAGTTGTAGTAGTAGTAGTAGCAGCAGGTAGTTGTAGTAGCAGGTAGTTGTAGTAGCAGGTAGGTAGTTGTTGTAGTAGTAGGTAGTTGTAGTAGTAGTAGTAGTAGTAGTAGGTAGTTGTAGTAGTAGTAGGTAGTTGTAGTAGCAGGTAGTTGTAGTAGTAGGTAGTTGTAGTAGTAGTAGTAGTAGGTAGTTGTGGTAGTAGGTAGTTGTAGTAGTAGGTAGTTGTAGTAGTAGTAGGTAGTTGTAGTAGTAGGTAGTTGTAGTAGCAGGTAGTTGTAGTAGTAGGTAGTTGTAGTAGTAGGTAGTTGTAGTAGCAGGTAGTTGTAGTAGCAGGTAGTTGTAGTAGGTAGTTGTAGCTGTAGGTAGTTGTAGCAGTAGGTAGTTGTAGTAGTAGGTAGTTGTAGTAGGTAGTTGTAGTAGTAGGTAGTTGTAGTAGCAGGTAGTTGTAGTAGTAGGTAGTTGTAGAAGTAGGTAGTTGTAGTAGCAGGTAGTTGTAGTAGCAGGTAGTTGTAGTAGTAGGTAGTTGTAGTAGTAGTAGGTAGTTGTAGTAGCAGGTAGTTGTAGTAGTAGGTAGTTGTAGTAGTAGTAGTAGTAGGTAGTTGTGGTAGTAGGTAGTTGTAGTAGTAGGTAGTTGTAGTAGTAGTAGGTAGTTGTAGTAGTAGGTAGTTGTAGTAGCAGGTAGTTGTAGTAGTAGGTAGTTGTAGTAGTAGGTAGTTGTAGTAGCAGGTAGTTGTAGTAGTAGGTAGTTGTAGTAGGTAGTTGTAGCTGTAGGTAGTTGTAGTAGCAGGTAGTTGTAGTAGCAGGTAGTTGTAGTAGCAGGTAGGTAGTTGTAGTAGTAGGTAGTTGTAGTAGTAGTAGTAGCAGGTAGTTGTAGTAGCAGGTAGTTGTAGTAGCAGGTAGTTGTAGTAGTAGGTAGTTGTAGTAGTAGGTAGTTGTAGTAGCAGGTAGTTGTAGTAGTAGGTAGTTGTAGTAGCAGGTAGTTGTAGTAGTAGGTAGTTGTAGTAGCAGGTAGTTGTAGTAGCAGGTAGTTGTAGTAATAGGTAGTTGTAGTAGTAGTAGGTAGTTGTAGTAGTAGGTAGTTGTAGTAGCAGGTAGTTGTAGTAGCAGGTAGTTGTAGTAGCAGGTAGTTGTAGTAGTAGGTAGTTGTAGTAGCAGGTAGTTGTAGTAGCAGGTAGTTGTAGTAGTAGGTAGTTGTAGTAGCAGGTAGTTGTAGTAGTAGGTAGTTGTAGTAGTAGGTAGTTGTAGTAGCAGGTAGTTGTAGTAGCAGGTAGTTGTAGTAGTAGGTAATTGTAGTAGCAGGTAGTTGTAGTAGCAGGTAGGTAGTTGTAGTAGTAGGTAGTTGTAGTAGTAGTAGTAGCAGGTAGTTGTAGTAGCAGGTAGTTGTAGTAGTAGGTAGTTGTAGTAGCAGGTAGTTGTAGTAGTAGGTAGTTGTAGTAGTAGGTAGTTGTAGTAGCAGGTAGTTGTAGTAGTAGGTAGTTGTAGTAGCAGGTAGTTGTAGTAGTAGGTAGTTGTAGTAGCAGGTAGTTGTAGTAGCAGGTAGTTGTAGTAGTAGGTAGTTGTAGTAGTAGGTAGTTGTAGTAGCAGGTAGTTGTAGTAGCAGGTAGGTAGTTGTAGTAGTAGGTAGTTGTAGTAGTAGTAGTAGCAGGTAGTTGTAGTAGCAGGTAGTTGTAGTAGTAGGTAGTTGTAGTAGCAGGTAGTTGTAGTAGCAGGTAGGTAGTTGTAGTAGTAGGTAGTTGTAGTAGCAGGTAGGTAGTTGTAGTAGTAGGTAGTTGTAGTAGTAGTAGTAGCAGCAGGTAGTTGTAGTAGCAGGTAGTTGTAGTAGCAGGTAGGTAGTTGTTGTAGTAGTAGGTAGTTGTAGTAGTAGTAGTAGTAGGTAGTTGTAGTAGTAGTAGGTAGTTGTAGTAGCAGGTAGTTGTAGTAGTAGGTAGTTGTAGTAGTAGTAGTAGTAGGTAGTTGTGGTAGTAGGTAGTTGTAGTAGTAGGTAGTTGTAGTAGTAGTAGGTAGTTGTAGTAGTAGGTAGTTGTAGTAGCAGGTAGTTGTAGTAGTAGGTAGTTGTAGTAGTAGGTAGTTGTAGTAGTAGGTAGTTGTAGTAGCAGGTAGTTGTAGTAGTAGGTAGTTGTAGTAGGTAGTTGTAGCTGTAGGTAGTTGTAGTAGTAGGTAGTTGTAGTAGTAGGTAGTTGTAGTAGGTAGTTGTAGTAGTAGGTAGTTGTAGTAGCAGGTAGTTGTAGTAGTAGGTAGTTGTAGAAGTAGGTAGTTGTAGTAGCAGGTAGTTGTAGTAGCAGGTAGTTGTAGTAGTAGGTAGTTGTAGTAGTAGTAGGTAGTTGTAGCAGGTAGTTGTAGTAGTAGGTAGTTGTAGTAGTAGTAGTAGTAGGTAGTTGTGGTAGTAGGTAGTTGTAGTAGTAGGTAGTTGTAGTAGTAGTAGGTAGTTGTAGTAGTAGGTAGTTGTAGTAGCAGGTAGTTGTAGTAGTAGGTAGTTGTAGTAGTAGGTAGTTGTAGTAGCAGGTAGTTGTAGTAGTAGGTAGTTGTAGTAGGTAGTTGTAGCTGTAGGTAGTTGTAGTAGTAGGTAGTTGTAGTAGTAGGTAGTTGTAGTAGGTAGTTGTAGTAGTAGGTAGTTGTAGTAGCAGGTAGTTGTAGTAGTAGGTAGTTGTAGAAGTAGGTAGTTGTAGTAGCAGGTAGTTGTAGTAGCAGGTAGTTGTAGTAGTAGGTAGTTGTAGTAGCAGGTAGTTGTAGTAGCAGGTAGTTGTAGTAGCAGGTAGTTGTAGTAGTAGGTAGTTGTAGTAGTAGGTAGTTGTAGTAGCAGGTAGTTGTAGTAGCAGGTAGTTGTAGTTGCAGTAGTAGCTGCTTCACTCTGAATGATGAACCACACTTAAAGCAGTCAGTTCAACACATCCACCTAAGTAACGATGAGCCTTAACCATAGAGATGTCACCACATTAAAACAATGTCCTTATTAGAACCTACTGTCACTTCATTTAACATTATTACCATTATGTTAACATTA
>NW_027176517.1:2756195-2781195 GCF_023349555.1 Cebidichthys violaceus | reverse complement strand
CACCGTGTCCACTATGTGGAGATTACTGTGATATCATAGGAGTGATAGTGACAGTGAGATTTAGGTAGGGTGGGATCAGCTGCACAATCAGACCACAGATGAGAGATGCTTCAACATATAGCTGAATAAAGACTGAACAACATGAACCCTGAACACATCACTGGCATGATGACAGTACTTTACTGCAGAGCAGCTGTCTTGAGTTGCATTAGATTGTACAGATGTTCCCTAATAAATCTAAGTGATCTGATACCTTGATATCGATATTTCTACGATAGTGTGGGGTCGACCAAACATTCACACAATGAGATCATCAGAATGTGGATATCATGACCAACAACAGAACAGAACTAATGTACTGCTAATGTTCAACACTTGTTAAAACAAGTCTTAAACCTGAACACTAACTTTAGTGATTACCTCCAGGAACGTGGACAAAGCGTATGTCTGGTATAAAGTCCTGGTCATCGTCTCAAGTTCAGTAACCCGATCCCGATCCCTGACGGTGGGTCCTGGTCTGACTGGTCCTTGGAGGAGCTGCTCCGCTGAGAGATTTGTCAGAGAGGTGAAGGTTATGGTTCAGTGCTGTGATCTGTTGACAGAGAGTGACAAGACCCGTCTCCTGTCTCCTGATGTGGATCAGGATCCTAGCTCTGACCCCGGGACCTCTGACCCTCCCTGCCAGGTCATTCTCATGCCACCCTGACCTGCCATGAAACCAGAGAGCACCATGGGAAAGAGGAAGCACGCCAGCATCAAACAGTCAATAGACAGGTGTTGGTGTTATTAAAAAAAACTCTATTCATAACCAAAATATTTGAGATATAGTCAAAGTGAACAAAACACGGACGCCCTTGACCCAAAAGAGCCCGACGTACAAACACGTACATTTAAACATGAAGTAAATCCTAGATCTGTTCCTTCACAATGTAATCTGTAATGTACTGTAATATTTATTAGACCAAATCAAGCCAAAGGACACGTTTTTATATTGACAAGCATATTTACTATCTATTATCCTATCATCTATTATGTATCTATCTATTATATTTACTATCATCTATTATGTATCTATCTATTATATTTACTGTCATCTATGATGTATCTATCTATTATATTTACTCTCATCTATTATGTATCCATACAGTTCAGGTCGTAACAAAGACATTTATAAATCTGGACATATCTTCAGAGTTTACATTTTTTTACTGCAGTAAGAAATATCCAAAGATGATCTGAATGATAGAATATGTGTTAAATGTGAGATGTGATGCATTACCTTTTAAATAAATACAAGATGTTCATTACGTGAACCTCTGGGGATCTGGGGATCATCGTATCCCATCATGCAGCGGGGCAGAGACAGGGACGGGCCACTACTCAGAACATTCAGACTCCCGTTGAGACGGAGAGAGCTAGCACACCTGCAGAACGAAAAGAAAGGCTCTGGAGAGGCTCCCTCTGAGAACCTTCCTGCTAACAGTGCATTGGCCCCCGACACGCTCAACAACCACAACACTGCAATACTCAAAATGTGCAACTCCAGGAGAGGCCAGGTTCAACCAGAGCAACGCTCCAGCTCCCGTCACACGCAGCTCGGTGCCGATCCACGACAAGCTGAGGACAAACAGATGCACAATGGGAATCCTTTCTGCTTTTAAAGACACAACACTCGACTAAATTGACGACCTCCACGTTAGCTTCAGGCCCCGACTGACAAACACGCCAGGCGGTCGAGGCCACCCGCCCCCGCTGTTTGTCACAGCAGCTGGATGGAGCTGAATGCACCCGTCACCTTGACGCCTACTGAAACTGCAGAGCAAGGTTTGCATCTTGGAATCACCGGCGGCCCAAGGTTAACCGTTAGAGCTGTCGAGTCTGTCCTTGTGTGTGTGTGTGTGTGTGTGTGTGAGTGTGTGTGTGCGTGTGTGTGTGTGTGAGAGAGAGAGACGGAGTCTATCAAGGCTTCTGTCTGCCGCTCAGATTGTTGTTGGAAAGGCTTCCTGAAGCTTGATTAAAGCTGGGATCCTGCATATTATTATTGATTCCATACTTCTTTCGATCCTCGTCCTTATAGCTCATGCATGAACCCAAAGCTAACACACACTCTCTTAACTGAAACTAAAAGGTTAATCCAGGGACCAGACTTCTGTGCTCACGTTGGAGATCAAACTGTCAATGTGACTACAAACAAGTTGTTAGTCTTGGGATTTGGTCCCATCAGGGTTCTATGTGGGACAGGAACCAGACCAGACTATCAGCTGTATCAGAACCTGTTTTTGTTTCACCAGCAGCAGCAGGACACTGATCTGTTATTGAGTATCTTCTTCTGTCCTTCCACTGGTCAGCCCTGATCCCATTTCACTCCCCTGAGGTTAGGGAGGATAGTTACTGATATTAAGGGAGTTGTTCACTGCATGTACAGTAAACTGAGAAGAAGAAGACCTCCATTCATCTCACCTTCTATCTGAGGATTGTGTGAAGATACGAATGATCTTAGATTTACATCACATTTATAACAACGTTGTGTTCAACAAAGTAAATACTAAGTTCTGTGAGAGAGAAAGAAACACAAGCTGTCAGCTGATCTAAACTCTAGTTAGTGTTAAATGATTTAAACTCTAGTTAGTGTTAAATGATCTAAACTCTAGTTAGTGTTAAATGATCTAAACTCTAGTTAGGGTTAAATGATCTAAACTCTAGTTAGCGTTACATGATCTAAACTCTAGTTAGCGTTACATGATCTAAACTCTAGTTAGCGTTACATGATCTAAACTCTAGTTAGTGTTACATGATCTAAACTCTAGTTAGGGTTAAATGATCTAAACTCTAGTTAGCGTTACATGATCTAAACTCTAGTTAGCGTTACATGATCTAAACTCTAGTTAGCGTTACATGATCTAAACTCTAGTTAGGGTTAAATGATCTAAACTCTAGTTAGCGTTACATGATCTAAACTCTAGTTAGTGTTACATGATCTAAACTCTAGTTAGGGTTAAATGATCTAAACTCTAGTTAGCGTTACATGATCTAAACTCTAGTTAGCGTTACATGATCTAAACTCTAGTTAGCGTTACATGATCTAAACTCTAGTTAGCGTTACATGATCTAAACTCTAGTTAGTGTTACATGATCTAAACTCTAGTTAGTGTTACATGATCTAAACTCTAGTTAGGGTTAAATGATCTAAACTCTAGTTAGCGTTACATGATCTAAACTCTAGTTAGTGTTACATGATCTAAACTCTAGTTAGGGTTAAATGATCTAAACTCTAGTTAGCGTTACATGATCTAAACTCTAGTTAGTGTTACATGATCTAAACTCTAGTTAGGGTTAAATGATCTAAACTCTAGTTAGCGTTATATGATCTAAACTCTAGTTAGGGTTAAATGATCTAAACTCTAGTTAGCGTTACATGATCTAAACTCTAGTTAGTGTTAAATGATCTAAACTCTAGTTAGTGTTAAATGATCTAAACTCTAGTTAGTGTTAAATGATCTAAACTCTAGTTAGGGTTAAATGATCTAAACTCTAGTTAGCGTTACATGATCTAAACTCTAGTTAGCGTTACATGATCTAAACTCTAGTTAGCGTTACATGATCTAAACTCTAGTTAGGGTTAAATGATCTAAACTCTAGTTAGTGTTAAATGATTTAAACTCTAGTTAGTGTTACATGATCTAAACTCTAGTTAGTGTTACATGATCTAAACTCTAGTTAGTGTTAAATGATGATCTAAACTCTAGTTTAAATCATGTAAAGTCTAGTTAGTGTCTTAAAATAAGAATGTTTGTAATTTCTTTAGGTAGAGACATGGATTAACGCTGACACTATGACGTTACATGCTTGACCCGTACGTCCACCAGGTCCTCCTTGCTACGCTCTCTCTACACAGACATTGATCTGAGATGTGTTTGAGATACGTTACATCGAGATCTGTGACGTATCTCAAATACATATACATATGTACACATATACATATGTATACATATACATATGTATACATATACATATCGATCTGTGACGATGCAGCTTCATTGTACGGGAACGATTCTAAAGAGACAACTAAAGGAGCACACCTGTAGGGTTCCCTGATCTCAGCAATTAACTTGGTAATTACAACGTTATTATGACTGCTGATAATAATGGTGAAGAGTAAAATAAGTAAGTAAACTCGTAAACCTCATAGGTGCTGATGGGATGTTACAGCAGATTGAGCACCAAACCTTTCCACTGGGCGATGTCTTTGTCATTGTGTTGTGTGCCACAAGGGGTTCCTGTCCCACTGACCTCAATGGAAAAGCAACTTGATATTAACATGACTCTCTCTCTCTCTCTCTCTCTCTCTCTCTCTCTCTCTCTCTCTCTCTCTCTCTCTCTCTCTCTCTCTCTCTCTCTCTCTCTCTCTCTCTCTAGCTGTCCCTGGTTTCCTCTGGTTCGATCCTACCTTTGTCTCTCTGTAACTAATATGACACATAAAAGGCCTTTAACAATAGGAATGGTGCTAACTCCGAATCAGGCTTCACCTGATACCGAGGCTTTACCCCCGAGCCTCAGGGCGTGCACACAGGGAGTAGGAGGGAGGAAGGAAGGAGGCAACCGCAGCTTATTTCTCTTTTTCATGTGGCTGTCTCTCTCTTTAAGAAGCTATCGCGCTCCTCTGCAGCGGTTGTGTGATTGTTATTCTCTTCAGGAGGATCTTTTGTGCCTCAGAAGGAAGAGTTTAATGCTCAGACCCCTGGGGTTAATAATAGGGTTGACCTCACAGATAAACCTGTGTGTGTAGAAGTGTGTGTGCTGCTATAACTTGATAGTCTGTAATAACTTGTTTTATAGATAATACCAATTGTCTTTGACTGTAGCAGCGCTGCGATAAGCTGCCAAACACTCGGTGTCTGCTTGACTCTAATTGTTCCGCTTGACTCGTCTTTTCATACGTTCATATTATCATTAAGGTTGATATTGTTAAGTGGGAGCCCCTGTAGGCGCAGGGTACAACAGATAGTGCTTCCTGCTCGTCAATGAGCGTCTACAATAATCCTCGTGTTCCAGATAAGGTTAACGGAGGTGATGTGTTGAAGACATGCTGAAGACACTGGCCCCATCATACCAAGCTGGAAGTGAGGAATCACAAGAAGACGAGCTTCTTTAAAGAACACAGTTCACTTTGTTGTGACCGAGGAAAGAGTAAAGGTTGTTACTGGAGTCCTTTCTCACTAGAGTTCATTTATGTTAAATGTTGTCATAGTGATGCTCATAACCCGGAGAGGCTGGAAGGTGGTATACATGTGGCTAATCTACTACTACTACCACTACCACTACTACAACTACTACTGCTACTACTACTACTACCACTACCACTACTACAACTACTACTGCTACTACTACTACTACAACTACTGCTACCACTACTACCGCCACTACTACTACTACAACTACTACAACTACAACTGCTACTACTACTACTACAACAACTACTGCTACTACTACCACTACTACCGCCACTACTACTACAACAACAACTGCTACTACTACTACTACTACCGCTACTACTACTACTACAACAACAACTACTGCTACTACTACTACAACCACCACCACCACCAGCAGCACCACCACTACTACTAGCTAATCTACAGCTGAAAATAGTCCCCAACAAATATACAAAACGGACCAAAGAGTTCCTTATGACATTATATTGTCATTGTATTATTAAATGTAAACATCAATAAGTCCAGTAAACATTGTTAAATCAGTTGAGTGCACATTTTCAGAGAAGTTAAGAACATAAAAGCTCCATAAGATCCAAAACTGTGTTGAAAGTCAACCTGCTTTTGAGGTAGAAGGACGACAACTCAGTCATGACTCTAGAAGGATTCTGGGCATTCGTTTTCCTCGCACTTATATATACACACACACACACACACACACACACACACACACAGAGACACACACACACACACACACACACACACACACACACGTCTGACAAGTAACCACATACACTTTGTTGGTGTTTGTCATGACTTTAACTTACAGAAATGTTAATGAGGTGCCAAGAAATAAGTCCTGGTGTTTTCAGTGTGTGTGTGTCTGTGTGTTAAGTTGACACTGAGGTGGAGCGCTGGATCCTGTCCAACAGTGATAAGGCTTTTGATGACAGGGCTGCATTAACCTACCTGACACACACACACACACACACACACACACACACACACACACACACACACACACACACACAAACAGACACACACACACACACACACACACACACACACACACACACACACACACACATACACACACACACACACACACACACATGCAGAGTGGTAGGGAGGGACAGGGGTGTGTGAGAACATGCTTTAAGAAGCCTTGGCTCTCTGTGTGTGACACTAAACCCCATTCATAGCAACAAACAGTGACAGAGCCGCAGGAGTGAGATGGAGGCGCCGAGAGGAGGTTTATTACACACCAACATGACACACAGGAGGAGGAGGAGGAGGAAGGAGGAGGCTGTGAATCTACCACGACACACTTGCTGTCATCTTTGTACCATGAAGAGGAAGAGATGAGGGGAAAACGCTCGCAGCAGATGATGCTGTAATCTAAATAACCCTCCAAATGGGTCATCTGAGACTATACTGAAGAAAGAAAGTTGGATTTACTATCTACACATGATGAACCTTCCATGTTGGAGCCGTTGAGCACCAAATGAAGAGCAGCACATAATCCCACAAGACAGCAGCTTGAAAGTCCGTCACAGAAACGAGTGTTTCTAGCTTCAAGCCGTTTCTCAGTTCACTCCAGAAGTAGAGGATGATTTAGTGATTTATTGTCCGCATGGCCAGAGAGACGTCACACCATCAGACTCTTCTGCACAGCCAACACTTTATTACTACGCAGACGCCGATGGACAGAGGAAGTGGAGAACTTTGAGGAGCTTTGAGATTGTCGGAGACTTCCTGCACGGAAAGAAGATTCAAATGTTTTCTTGTCACAATTCCATATCAGCTCCTTTCCATGCGACTGTCCTTATGGAAAGTACAACCGAGGCTCGAGGTGCATAAACAGCAGAGTGTGAGATGGAGAAAGCCTGGTGTGCAGCGCTGCAGGTGGTATTCACAGCATACTGAAACATGGACATCATAGCGCTGAGATGGAGAATAAAGAGAGAGTGCAGACTAAATATCAGGGGGCCCAATGTTGATCCTTGAGGGACGCCTTCATCAACCATGTGGGACTTGATTTGAACCAGAACAAACACAGGAAGCAGCTTATGATGTGATCATCACCTCCACACAATGAGCAGCACAGCGTCACTTTATATCAGCGATTTATCAACGTCATCCAGTAGTTATTACACCACGGTCACAACATCAGGCTCCTGAGAGAAGACTAGCATACATGTGAGAGTTCAGAGATGACAATATGAACTTTTCCAACATTCTTTTCTGTATTAAAGCAAATAATCAGCAGTGAGTCGTAATAGAGAAGATGACAACTTATGGTGTATTCCTTTACCGGATGACGGAGGACGGGATTGATATTAATCATCGCACAACTTATGTAAGACATGAACATATCTTTAAAACCGACAGTAGTTAATGATGTAATCCACAGTCGTGACATTAAGAAGTCATTGTGTTCATCTGTCAGGATGAACAATGACTGAGATGAACACATGAACACATGAGCAGAGGAGCAGGGTGGAGTCAAAAGAGATCAGGAGCTTCGTCTGATTCTACTGTAACTATCATTCTCCATATGGTGCAGTAATGTCTCCCTTCATCCACCAACATGCCTCAGTCAGCTACACCTCACCGCTAGACGCCCCTAAACCCTCAACACTGGTCTCTAATGTAAAACCCACCTACACATATGGGCAGCTTTAGATAGCCAAAACCACAACCCAGATTATATTTGTAATAAAACAAATATTTCTGACTGAAGTCAAATAAAGTATTTTTCTATGAAGTAAATTCAGAGTTGGTCAGTGTAAAATGAAATGCTCTTATAGAATAAAACATCTGCAGAAGGGAAGTAAAGATCTTGTGTTTAGTTGATGCTGCTGAAAACAATATGACGATGTAACTCTGAGTCCTCTCACAGATAACAGGGAACAGGGTTCAGGGTTCAGTGTTGCTCATGCCTGTCTTCATCCTACGGTCAGAGGCAGCACACAGCTGTGAGAGGGGACAGTTGTCAGGCCAGAACCAGGAAAAGTCCCTTCTGCATAATTCAGCTGTAACGGTCTGCCTGTCACCAGGTGTCCCTCATCAGCTGTTAGTGATATCATAGGTCAGTGTTTGATCAGCCATCTGCTGTGAACACACATGTTCAAACGATCTGTTCATGGAACGAGCTCAACAAACTCCACGATGCTTTTGATCCGATTGTGACGGAGGATCGGGGTTCAGGTTGAGCCTTTAGCGTAGCATCGCGATGCTGAACGTCATGCGTGGTCTACGGGAAACAGTGGCGGTTCGGTTTAGGGAACGAAAGTACGAAGAGTAAAACACATGAAGGTCATGGACCATGGACCTCAAGGTGTCACTAAACATCACCTAACTTTGGGTTTGACTTGGGACACCAACGCCGGTCACCTCAGTTAAAGTGCTGTGTTTGTTTGAGGTTCTCGACAACGCCGCATGCAGCTTCCTGAGGCCAAGCAATCAGCAAGAGGGGGAGGAAAGGGGAGGAGAGAACAAGGGAGGAGAGAACAAGAGAAGGAGGGGAAGGAAAGAAGAAGAAAAAGATAGAAAGAGGGGAAAACAGAGCGCCAGAGAGAAGAGAGAGGTAAAGAAAGCGTAGCGGGAAACCATCCTCCATGTATGAGGCGGAGCTGTGTGACCACCAGAGACCTCCCCAGAGACCGAAGACACACACACACACACACACACACACACACACACACACACACACATATATATAGAGAGGGTACCACAAGCTATAGGCTGAGGGCTGCCTGTCTACCTACCTGACACAAAGACACCTGAAACTGCTTCAAAGCTGAAGCCACCCCCCCTCCCAACACACACACACACACACACACACACACACACACACACACAGGTCACTCAGTGTCAGTGTAGTGAGGTTGATGACATCAGAGAGCGTTCACACTACATTCTCTTATTAGAGGTGAGTGAACACTGAAGATCTTACAGTTTTACCCTGATTTGATCATAAAACTCTGAAGGTGATGATCCTGATCATCCAGGCTCCGTCACACTCGTCATGTTCACTGAGCTACAGGATGCTGCATCTGAACTTGCCAGATTTTACTCATCATGACACATTCAGTGAGACGACAGGAACAACAGGTCTTCAGCCAGACAGCCAACGATCGAGCAACGGACAGAAGGAATAAAACAAAGCATTACACGTGTCATATTGAGCCAGGAGAGTTGCACCCACACTTGGCGTGGACGTGTGTTGATGAGTCGTGATAGCAACTGTAGGTAAACAGCCAACAAGAGCTCCTCTCAGACTAAAAGAACATCCGAGATAAAAGCAGCATCGGAAGTGCAGCAGCGCACAAACGCATCCCAATCAAATGTGTGCCAACGGCAACATCATAAACACGAGGAAGTCGTAGATTAACGTTTTAATTTACGACTCCGCTGCTTTGTTCGGTGAGCCGTCAATTACAGGAAATATTTCTCTCCCTGCGACTTGTTCTTCCTCTCCGTCTCTTCATGCCAATTCTTTGATGTTAATTTGACAAGTAGGATTACACCCAGATGCACTTCCCACCGCTCATCTTAATGAAACAGCCCTCTGAAGGAGGAAACAGAATCTATATTTGGCGCGTGGTATGTTAGTGCCACTTATTATATAGCACAAGAAAGTGTCAGGAAGCCAGAGAGAAGGAGAGGGATGATGAGTGGTAACAGTGTCCTGTGATAATAGTTGTAATTGAGTTAATCCAACCGGAGCTATAGTGGCTGTTACAGCCCGGATTAAGAGACATGCGAGGGCTAATTGATCCTGGAATCCACAGCAACATAGTCCTGTAGGGACCCAAGAGGGGTCGCGTGCAGCATGAGGTCCTCAGAAGAAGTGTGCCGGCTTCACACGAGTGTTTGATGGACGTCTCATTCCAGAACCGTGGTCTTTAAAGTGCTGCTGGAGCGGACCTCACTCTCCTCTTCTCCCTGGCTCCTCTTGCTCCGGATGTGTTCAATGCAGAGGTCAGGGTTCATGTGTGTTATGGGGTTAGGGTCATAAATACATTAAAACCATTTGGTCTCTTCTCTAATGTGACGCTCCACTATGCAGAGCGCCATCCTTTAAGTGTTGTTCTCTTTAGGCACTAAAGTGACTCAGTTGGGGATCGGGACCGATCATGATTTGGTTCAAAATAAGTGCTTCATGTCGGGGAACACCGTGAAGAGAAACCAGCGCTGACCGTCTGTACTGATCCATTTGAAAGCAGCCATCTCCAGTCAAAGTCAGAGGTTTTGTCGGCCCGTTCGTCCACCCCGGCCTCCTCCCTCTGCAGCCTCTGTGGCTCATAACACGGTTACACTGTTCCTGCTTTGCTCCTGGAGGACAGGACTCCTGCTTCTATGACTGTAGAACTGAGGCTTTGTCACCTGAATGTAAACTAATGTTGTTTTGGGTCATTTGCTTAAACAGCTGGGACTGGAAGCATGCTGTCGCATGAAGATTCAAACCTTAAAAGCAGAGTAGGACGATCAGTCCTGGTCTCTCTGAAGAAGTGTGTTGGCATGAAAGAGTTAACTCTGGGATCTCTCACTCGCTCTACCTGCTGTGATCTATGTCTTTGTGCCTCAGGGGAAACAGTCATCAGTCAGTGGATCCACCCATCCGTCCCTCCATCGCACCCAGGTGCCCCCCGGGCCACTCCTAACCCCAAAACACTGCTCCCTCCCCGGGATGAAACCTGGCCGCGCGCCCCCTCTCCCCTCCCTGGAGCCTCCGCGGAGCCGCTGGCTTCGACTCGTCTTACAGGGCGTCGATTCAGGCTGAAATCAAACCCCGGTGAGAGAACACAGGCCCGGACGGACAGACGGACGGACGGACAGCGAGGTGGATACGTGGGCGGCGGATGAACGGACTCGTCCGGGCCAGGTTGAGGGAACGAGAAGACGTCCACGGGGACGCGTCGGATGAATGGAGGCTGGAAGTGTGTCTTTTTCCTGCGGGAGGTGGAGAAAGCAGCCCTCCCAAACTTGATCAAGCCTGATGCTCCTGCTGCACAGCGCTCAACCAAAACCCTGAAATCTGTTATGAAACAGAGCTGTGGGAACAGGAGAGCCCTCAGTTTACCAGCTGTTGTTTAACCGAACACACACACACACACACACACACACACACACACACACACACACACACAGCTGATGTTCATGTAACGAGCTGATGTTGTGAACACATATTCGATGTGCTAGAAAAGGGAACATGTCAGTGTTGTGTGCACCTTCTGTAACATCATCCTGTGAGACCCTGACACAGAACAACAGTTCCCATGATCCTCCAGGGGTCAACTCAAGCACCAATCAGACACCAGCAGGAGACACTGACAGACCTAGAAAGGTTGGTTAAACACCGGACAGGAAATGACAAAAATAAGTGAGGAATGTTTGAATTCAATCTTTACATGTATGTACTGTATATTAACATATATATGTATATGAGCGTGTATGACAATAGGGCTAAGGACAAGGACCTTCATGCCACACACACACACACACACACACACACACACACACACACACACACACACACACACACACACACACACACACACACACACACACACACACACACTTATGCTCTCTTCAACTATAATTCATAAAAAGACTTTCTGCCACAATTACATACAATCTGTATGTTTATTCAATGCATACATCAAAGAGAAGAACCGTTTATTTTAAATGAAGATGACTGTGAACACGTGACTCGTGGTTCTGAATCCATTTTGAATCCAGAATGTGTCCTTCTGTGTTCTTCATGTATTTTCGGGGTTTTTTCAGGTGCTCTTTGCTACTATATTTCCCTCTCTTCTTCTCTTCTCGCTCCTTTCCTCTCTCCATTTCAAGCATCCGTCCAGAAGTTAACGTTCAACTTTGAAGCTCTGCGACCTCCAGGCACGAAGGAAAATGAGAGCGAGGGGGAGAGAAGGCAAGAAATGCAGACGATGAGGAAGCAGTGAGGAAGAGGCGTGTTACTGGAATGTTTCTGTGCAGACATCAAGTGAATTTTATGCAAACTTTTGAAAAGTCCCAGAAAGTCAAATGTGAATTATGCGCGCTTCCATCAGCTGAAGTTGAAGGTGATGAGAATAAACGGGTCAGATAGAAGATAGAACACAGAGAGAGGACCCGGTCTGAAGAGGACAGAGTCCTGGTCTTTATTTTACTAAATCCAGCCCTGAACACTGCGAGTCCTCCAGCTCTCGCTGCGGTATTGGGTTTCCCGACATTAGCGGCCCCCGTGGCGGCTTGGAGGCGGCTGCTCTTTGAAGCTTCGGCGGTGCTGCTCCGGCTCATTTGGTAACAGGTTGGGAATGGGCCGCCGGCGAAAAATGAGACCCCGGTCGCCTTGGAAACAGGTCCCCCACCCACCTTCACGACGTGGTTTGGAGGGGACGTGCGGTGACATTTAGCCGGTTTCTCACCGGAGAGCCGGCGTCACATGGAGGGTTAACAGGTGAACAGACAGGAGCAAACAGCTCTGGTGATGTCAGCCCACAGCTGAATGCTCAACAAACAATGATTCATTCTGCAGCTGAGATGCATTTAGTTCATCTCAAGTCGAACTGAAGATCTTACACACATAGCAACGTGGTAACACTGCTTCTGGCAAGGGAAGCCGTCAAGGTGTTCTGTTACTCTCCTCACGAGGAAACCGACCCGGAATCAGGCCCCGGGCCCGTTTTGGATCCACCCGTAGTCAGGAAAGCTGGTTTTGGACAACTGGTTTCGGTGTAATGAGTCTGTCTTCGCGGTGATAGCCGGTCATTACGGCGTCATGGAGGGGAAGTGAACGGGGCTAAATGTCACAGAGCGTTAGTGACCAGCCGGCAGCAGGAGTCCGCTTACTGCAGCGCTGAGCCTAAAGCACTAAGGCATGCTGGGAAGTGTAGTCAACGTCATTTCTGTCTGCCTAATTCATGAGCAGAAGGACACGGTCGTCATTATAACAAGTGTATCTGATTTGATGGGAAAGTCGATTAAAAATAATATAAAAACAGAAAATTACAAAATGTGTTCATCGTTCTTGTCTTGGCGTTAAAGAGGGAAACAGACTGGGTTTAAAGGGAACTCATTCTGGAGAGGATCGATTGATAGTGCTCCTAAAATGCTGAATAGTTCCGTATACATCTATAAAGTGAAAAGATGATCCTTACTCCTGAAAGATTGTGAATCACTCTCTGAAACCTCCATTGATGCTCCGCGATACTGCAGAACAGTTTTACTTTATTTGGTATTTCAATAGCTCTACCTTATTAATACTAGCGCTTTGTGATGCACTACAGCAGCTGCTGGTGAAGTACTCTGTGAAGTACTCTGTGGTGCTCCAGGACGTAGGTACGATGAAGTTCTTCTGCAGTTTAAGCAGTTAATTATAGCACACTAATGATCAGCTGCTGTGTCATTCAGATGGGGACTGTGAGGAGGTCGTGGGCTCAATCAGAAACTTTTCTTTTTTTACTGCAAGCAGCTTCTCCCAGCAGTAATCAAGCAGAGAGCAACCTGATGCAAAATAGTCTACGTTTCAGTCTACATGCCCTCCCTCTTCATGTTCGTCTTCATCACTCATCCTGCTCTCTTCCTCTCTTTTCACTTGTTTTACCTCTTCCCTCTCTGCTGCTGATTAAGAACACAACCTGTTGTTGTCGACACTCTTTCTTGATTACCCACTGCTATTTCTTATTTTTTTTAATCCCTTCATCTTCCTCCTCCTCATCTCCATCTCTTTTTGGCCTAACTGCTCGCTCAACCACACAGTGTGTGTGTGTGTGTGTGTGTGTGTGTGGCGGTGCGTGGCGGCCTAACGAGTTTGATAGCTGTCACCTGATCTCCGTGATGAGGGTTGCTGTAGTAGCGAGAGGAGCGGGAGCGAGAGGAGAGTTAGGTTCTCCGCTGTAATTAGTTTTCCCAGCCTCTAATTATACCGGGCGGAATTACAAGCCTGATTGACTGTCATTTAAGCATTTTAATTCATAGAATTACCCTTTTTCTCTTTAAAAAAAGAAGAGGAAAAGAGGGAGAGTTGTTGTTTTGACAGGCGGGCGTGTTGGCATGGAGTTGGCAGAGTGCGGTCCATACCCATGCACACTGGAAAACAGCGAGAGACGCACTGTACTACAGTGAGTTAAGAAGAGCATCCTGAGCTGGTAAACACCGACTCATGACGGTCCAGACTCCTGTGTGAGAGATCTGCTGACAGACAGTGAGTAGGAGCTCTCCTCTCCTCTTAACCCTGGAAGCTGTGCTGTTTTAACCCTCATCTTTAATTCATCCCAACCCAGCAGCCTGCACTCAGAGCCCATTAGAGGAGCCGAGAGCGCCGCGCAGACAGTCGTTTGGTTTCTCTTCACTTCATCATCTTGTTTTTCCTCTTCTCCTCATTCAACATGAGAGGTTTATACTGAACTCTTTCACTCTTTTGTCAGCTTTTACTGTCTTATGAACAATTTACAATGATCACAATCAAAATAATCTGTTTCCATTTCAACAAGAGAGCGCTTCTGAGTGTCTGCTCCATCTCCTGCACTAGAGCAGGTCTAACAGCAGGACTGATGTGATCACTGTGCATCAAACTGTTACACGAGTCAGCTGACCTCCAATAGAACCACTGGTGATGTTTTAATGTACTCCAGGGTTTGCATTAATCTGTTGCATTGAACAGAGTGTGTAGAACAGACCTCAGCCACACATGATCGACTCACTGGCTGCTCTAAAGGTTTCCATGTGATTACACGTCCTCCACCACAGCCTCTGGTCTGTGAAGCTGGGTGAAGCTGGAATATTGGCTAATGGACTTTGCTCTCATATTGTACATCTGATATCCAACCAAAACAAACACACACACACACACACACACACACACACACGTCGGTAATCTGACCCCGGTCCTCATATCAGGTGTGATTCCCGTCAACACACTGGAGCGATAAATGAGTCAGCACCCTGTTTGTTTCCACACCGAACATTCAGATCAGATCCCAGGAAACTGCTCTGTCATATCAACCAACAAGGACAGAAATACAGCCGTGACTAAACCCACTACGTAAATTAAGGACCTTTAGTTCATGAATTGGTAAGCGCTTCATCTCAGTGTTTCACTCCTTTTTGTTGAAGCTCACGTCATTATGAAGATACAACAGAGAAGGCCAGTTGAGTAAAGCCTTGATGTATATTGGTATATACACATATTGATGTAGGTTTTATGAATTGTTTAAGATGTCTTCTGGAACACATCTTGTTCACTCGTATCTCAAAGACCATCAAGACCTCGTCCTGCGTTTGAGAGAGAGTTCCACGTTCGCGTCTCTTTGCGATGCTGCTCATGCAACTACAGTGACCTGAGAACTCCCTGATCTCATTAATAATCCGGCTGACTGAACTGAGCGCGCTCCATAGACCCCCCCCCCCCCCCCCCCCTCTTTCCTTTCCCCTGATTGTCTTTTGTTCCTGTCTTTTTCTCTCCGGTTGTTCTTTTGTCCATGTCTCTTGGTTGATTTCTTCCCTCTCGTCCTCTTCATCCCGTCTTTCTTCGGTCTCTGCCTCTACGTTTCTCTCTCTCAGTCTGTCTCTCGTTCACACTCCCTGCAGACTTCTGCCTCTGATAGAGCAGCAGCTCCTCTACCGATTAACTCTCAATCCCTTAATAACAATCTCATCCCTCCCTCTGCCTCTCTCTGAAGCCCTCCCAGTTCATTTGACCACTTTATTTCAACCTCCCATTCATGGGGCTCAGATCACACAAGGGGCTGTAATGACAGCACATTTATTAATTAATTGCATGTGTAATTACTAAAATTAAGTTTTGGAAACTTGGTAATGATGTGAGGAATTACAGGGATGGAAGGAGGGGACGAGCTTTGAAGACAAACCCCCTGAAGTTCTTTCAGGGCTGGAGGATGGGGGAGGCGTGGGTGGATGGATAGAAAAAGAAAGGAGGAGAGGGAGGGGTAGGAGAGGAGTAATCCAGGAGGAGAGTACTGTAGGGCTGATCAGAGCGCAGTTTTGTCTCTGGGCTAATCTTCTCTTCTGAAGCGGCGTCATGGCCGTCACTCCGCTCTTCCCGTTAGTCCGTCGGTCCGTCCGTCGCACGGCGGCAAATTCCCCCATTGATTCAGACCGGGCCACTTTAATTAACTCGCTCGCTGAGATAATGGCTAGCTCAGAGGAATCTGCTTGCCGCGAAAAACTCGGAGAGAAACTTTTCCCTATGTCTCCGGGACGGCTAAGGCGGTCCCTTCAGCGGCGGCGTAATTTATTTCTTTTTATTGTCAAGACTTTGTCCGAAAAATTAGATTTGAACACGAGCAGTGGATTGTTTATTGTCTGGGGTATTCGGGAGCAGATGTGGGTTCTGGGTCTCTCTGTGCCGAGACGATAGGAACAGACTCCATTGTGTGTCGAGTGTGTAATTTCACCGGATGGAAGCTCGGATGGGGAAAAATGTCCTTGGAGGGATAAATGGTTTTATCAGACACGTGAACTGTCGAGAAGGAGAGCGAGGCAGAGATGGAGTGAAGACGGGGAAGTGGAATAAAAGGGGCGTTAACAGTGCAGTCATATTCATACCTCTGAAAGAAGCAAATTGGTGGACAACACAGTCCATATGTTTTTGCACACTACCGGCCTTTCAGCTTACTTATTACTGTGTCACGTATTTAATGGTAGAACGGTGCAGATGTTGATGGAAGGGTCAGATAACAAATCACAACAATACCTAAAGCGTTCACCTGTTGCATGAAGTCTGTTCAAGCTCATTCTGCACACGTTATCACCTTTCCTCTCTCTGTCATCGGCACCGTGAGATGCACAGAAAGCATCCTGACGACAAGCAGTACAAACTGGCATGGGAACAGGGCAGGAGGGCTCTACAGAGGGAGATTCAAAGTGACAGGAACATCTACTGAGCATCAGTGGTGTTGGTGCTTCTATGTCTGTCCGTCACTGAGAGGAAGTCTCTGGCTGTCGTTTGTGCTCATGCACTGAACAGCAGCTCGATGTACCCAGACCAGACTTCTTGAGTGGCGTCCTGGAAAGGGTGTAGACCAGAAACACCAAGTCTGATCATAGGGCGTTTCATAGAGTGTAATGGTACCAGAACACTCTGGCCAAAGATTAATGAGTGACTTCGTGGTCAAATCCTCAGATCTGTGGCCGCATGTCTGGGAGGCTGCCGGACAGACCTGGCAAAGACCTGGTAAAGACCTGGTAAAGACCAACGTGTAGTGAGGCTGAACTGTGACGTCTGGCTGAGGCCCTTCAACTCTGACCTCTGGAAGAATCTGTTGCGCATCCCGGGAGAGGCTGGAGACATGAAATCCGATCGGGCCATCCCGAGCCGGCAAAGCCTCCATTGTGGAAGCGGCTGTTAAGAGCTGTTGTCAGAATTGCGTCTCTGCTCTTTGCAGATGATGCGCTGCTGTTGGCTCCATCAGAACGTGATCTTCAGCACTCAGCAGGGCGCGTTGCAGCCGAGTGTGAAACAATCAGGATGAGAGTCAGCACCTCCAATCAGGCCGTGGTTCTCTGCCGTAAAACAGTGGAAGGCACTCTCCAGGTCGGGAGGGAGTCACTGCCCCGAGTGACGGAGTTGAAGTCTCTCGGAGTCTGAAGGCAGAGCTCTCGATGTACCAGTCCGTCTACGCTGCAGCCCTCAGCTGGTCACGAGCTTGAGTAGTGACTGAAAACAAGCGTTCTTTGGAGGGTTGTGGGCTCAGCCTTTAGAGGGTGAGGAGCTCAGACATCTGGAGGTTCTGCATCTGATCAGGTTTTCCTGGCACCTCCAACTTTTGTCAAAACCCAAGCTGACTCAAGTGACTTTATACAAGAGCATAAAGTATCAGTGGAGTTCATGAACAGGAGAATCAGAAACACCGTGCATAAACAACCACTGGGTTTATGATTGATGTTTACGATAGCATCTCATGGTTATGGTTAGAGAGCATCACCTTCTCAAAGCATCTTCATTCTACTCTCAAAGTTGCACCAGATTAACTTGTTATAATAATAAAAGGATTTTTTGCCCTCAATGTTTATTAAATCTTTCCCAGCGGTATCAGAACTATTATATTCAATACAAAGATTTTCAAGGTATTGCAACTAACTCAAGCTGCAGCAGCACAGACACACTGAGACCAGAGGAGTCTTAGTTAGTATGTTTCAATGAGTCTACCAGGACCGCTGAGACAATGAGTCCACCAGGACCGCTGAGACAATGAGTCCACCAGGACCGCTGAGCTCGGGACAATAACAGAATCAAACATTCAGATTCCTTTGTTCTGATTAATATAATGTTGTCTGTCAGTATTCATGACCTGAGGGGTTTCTGGTGTTTCTGGTTGTGACCCGGCCTTTGAGGCGGTCAGGTCTGTGTGAGGCTAATGAAAGCCGCTCAGAGCAGGTCTGAAACATCTCCTCATCTCCTCATCTCCACTACCTGTCTGCTGCCACTGAGAGGCACAAAGGGGGGGGGGGGGGCGCAGCTAATCCATGTTGGCGGGGGGGGCGGGGGGGTAAACCCAGCCAGCCACTCTGATGTGAGGGCTGGTGATAGCGGAGACACTTGATCACATTTATCTGCAGTTTACACCTTCCTGTCTTGATCTCTGAGCTACACAGAAGATCGTCTTTCCTGGAGCAGGAGAGGGCTGGGGGGGGGGGGGGGGCCTCTGTGTGAAGGCTGCTGGGACTGTAAAGCGAGCTGAGCGATGACAGCTAAATGCGCTAATTTTCTACTGGGACCCGGGCTTTGTCTCACGGGGAGAGTCTCTGAGCCGTGAGGTCGAGGGACCGACATTCAAACGTCTCAGGTCCAGACGAGGATACGGAACAAAATGTTCAACAAGCGCTGGACGTCTGGAGTCGATGCCACTGACTGTCTAGACTGACAACTCATATCAGAGTGTCTCATTCATTCATTCATTCATTCACACAAACGCTGTATTATAGATTTATCAATGTAAAACAAGAAGGTTTAAGATATCCCAACACCTTCCTCAGCATGCATACAAACAGATGTTTGAGCAAAGAAATGTGAAACTTGAGTGTGTGCATCTAGACAGGAGTGTGTGTGTGTGTGTGTGTGTGTGTGTGTGTGTGTGTGTGTGTGTGTGTGTGTGTGTGAAGTTAAATATAAAACTGTAGATTTAAAGTGTGAAAACATTTCAGTATCATTTCTTTACTGTCCTTGAAGAACGAGCACAGAAAACATTTACAAAGTGTTTTGATCTGATTTGTACATTAATATTAAATGTTATTGGATTCATTCTGAAGTATGTCAAATAAATTAAATTACTAAAAATGAAAGAAGGAAAATGTGTTGAATGATTTGTATTTTGGTTTAAAACAGATACAGCAGGAGCTACAAAGGAGACGACACACTAAACTATATATGATAAATACATATATATATATAAGACAGGAATATATATAAATATATGTATATATCTATATATATATATATTTATATAATATATGGTGAACCCTCAGAGCAGCTGGTTTCATGAAGCTTGTGACTCCTTTAACGATGCATTTAAAGGCCTTCATAAATAAACTCACTTTAATGTTCAGTTTCTGCTCACGTCTCTTTGTCTGATGTGTTCCAGGACATGTAATGTTAACAAGACCTGACATCAAAACAACTACATAACACACACACACACACACACACACACACACACACACACAGACACACAGACACACAGACACACTGACACACACGAGCGTTTTCTGATCTGATGGACACACTGAAGCACACTCGGTTAAAGTCAGAGGAGACGGCCTTCTGATGGTCTACCTCGTTGTGAGGAGGAGGAGCATCAATGAATCCACTGATGTTCACTGTGAGCGTGATGAACGAGGACAGAAGTGGAATATGTAACGAAGAATAAACATTTCAGATCAGTTAAGATCCTGTGACCCTCATCGCACTGTGGTGATTAGGGAGCGGACATTTGAATGGGACACACACACACACACACACACACACACACACACACACACACACACACACACACACACACACACACACATTAAAGCTCTACAATGTAAAGGAGCAATAAACAGTGATAATCCCCCAGAATTCTTCATGGGAACAGTCTCCTGTTGAGTTGTAATTATCCTTTAATATGGACCCTGATGTCGTCTCTGCTTTCACCTGCACCGTCTCTCTCTCACACACACACACACACACACACACACACACACACACACACACACACACACACACACACACACACACACACACACACACACACACACACACTGCTCTGTGCATCATTACACTCAGTGTATTGCCTTACACAGGTAGAAACCTGACGACTGTGTTAAGCAGTTTAAGACTCTTTAGCTTCATTAAGACAGACAGAGCTCAGTCAGACAGAGCAGCTTTCACTGAGGCCACAGTCTGCAGCATTCAGTCATGGATCATTTAACACGGACCAAACGTCAAGTGATTTTAAACTTTGACTTTGATTCTAATCCATTCTGTTGCTCCTCCGATAGCTTCTCCTCTACTCTGTCCTCCTCCGGTCTGTCCTGAAGCCTCAACACAAACGTGCTGACTGAGAGATGTTCTCTTGTCTGGCAGCCAATGTCAATCATCTTCCCTGTTTGTGGAAATCACACCTGAGCCAAAAACCGCTCTGCAAGTGGTTTCACATGTCTCCATTCCGCCCGAGGAGAGTCTGATTCAACTTCAGAAGGCGCTCGGAGAAGCGCCAGAAATGAAAAGTGAGGGGAGCGATCTGACAGCAGCACCGCTTGTGATCAGACAGGAGTTGTGTTTTCTGTTGGTGCGGTCGCTTTAATGTGGTTTCACAGGCTCACCAGAGATGAAAGCGCTTCTGGAGTCCTCTTAAAATATGATTTTCATAAAATGTCCCGTATTGCTCAAGCCAGAAGGCTTCCATGCTATTATTATATGTTTCCTTTTTTATATCAATCAATCAAAATGTGTTTGTACAGCACATTTAAAGTACAACAAAGGTTACCAACGTGCTGCTCATAGATACGCAGTCATACGGTGGAAAAGACTCAATAACAGTAAGGACGTTAAAATCAAGACAAAGTGACAGGAATCACACAAACAAAGTGAAGATCACAGCTGACAGACCAGAAAGAAATTGTGATTAAACCTTTTTAAACATTGGTAAGCTGGACGACAACCTAATATGAAGGGAGGGTTGTTCCAGAGCTGATTCCTATGATTCCTTCCTCGTTTCCCATCTCCTCAGTGGTTGCACCCCGTAGTGCAATGTAACAACATGCTGACGTATACTCTGCGTCCTGTAAAGTGATCCATATGTAACCTTCTCATTACTTTCTGATGTTATAACGGTTTCATTCATTCAAAGACCTTCTGGAGGAACAGCTGATCCCAGATGACCATGTTTATTGACTTCACTGGATGGTCTATCAGCTGCTTCTTTAGCGACTGAAGACAGAAAGAAAGATCAAGTAGCATCTACTCCTGCAGGGCTGGCTGTGTGCTACGCTCTGCTGTGGCGGTAGTCTGCCACCAGGGGGCACTGCAACTTCACGGCCCCACAGCGGAGCACTGAGGAAGGCCTGGAGAGAGTAGAGAGTCTGTGACAAAGAGAGAGAGTGTGACAGGAAAGAGAAGAGGGAAAGTAGTTATGAGGACAGAAACGATGTGAATGAAGACATGAGACAGACAGAGGGATGAGTAGATAGACAGACGGGTAGTTAGTTAGGAGTTAGGAGTGAACACCGAGTCTGTTGAGTTGATCAGACGAGTTCAGCCACAGGAAACTTTATTTATAAAGGTATTTTATTAGTTTTGTTAGTTTATTGATGATAAAGATGTACGTGGTCTCAATGAACTACATTCGTCCCGGCGTGGACTTGAGCTTAAAGTCGTTGTCTTTGAGCTCTGACTGGTCTGACGTTCATCAAACATCTCATCCAGAACCTGCTCACAGCAGCAACGACGACCTAGAATGTGAAACAGCACAATAAGCTGAACGCAGAACGCCAACACATCAACCAGCAGAGTGAGGTCAAAGGTCAGAAACACAGAGTCCACACAGCAACGAGTGACAAAAACAAGACAGACGTGGAAAGAGTGAAAGTCTGAAGAATAGACGGAGTTTAAGTATAGACTGAAGTCTGACTACACTGTTCCATAGTACATGTAATATTAAAGATCTACAGTAAATATACGTCACATACGTTTATAACAAATACAAATACATCACTGATCACTTCCACGATGACTCTGATCACTTTGACACAAATCTGACAAAAACAAAAAAGAATTAAAAGGTTTTAGAAATAAAGTTCAGTTTACTACTCAACGTTTTATAATGTAACTCAGTGTGTGTGTGTGTGTGTGTGTGTGTGTGTGTGTGGTGTTTGTTTCAAAGATGATTACTTTCGGAGGCATGTGGCTCTAAATAAATGAATGATTAAGTTGCATTATGGGAAATGTAGGTTCCAGGATTTTGTAACGTTTAGCTGGAGACTGAAACTCAATAAATGTAAAGTCTCCAGAAGTAATATAATATAATAATATAATATATATTATACCAAACCCTTTAGGCTGTACGACACTGAAACAAGAACACGCACACACACACACACACACACACACACACACACACACACACACAGTATATTGTGTTTATACAACTTTTTTTGTAAGACAATAAATACTAATTTAATTCATGTATCACACACCATAACACAAACTACAATGCAACAACAATAAAATAAGATATTTTCTTTTAATAACCACAAAATAACTAAAGTGGACTAAAAGAAAGGAATAAGAGGAGGAAGGAAAGAAGACAGAGACACAAGGAGTCCAAAGCCTGGAAGTGTTTCCTGAGCTCTGTGTGTGTGTGTGTGTGTGTGTGTGTGTGTGTGTGTGTGTGTGTGTGTGTGTGTGTGTGTGTGTGTGTGTGTGTGTGTGTGTCCAGGGGTCTTGGAAGTGGGAAAAAAACATCTGTGACTGCAGTGATGTCATTGAGAAGGGTGGCAAGAGAGGAGCAATTAACGATGATACACACACACACACACACACACACACACAGGAGCGCAGTGTGGGACAAAACAGAGCTGTAAAAACAGAGCCAGCTTGCGGCCAGTCAGTCCGTTACCCATGATGCCTTGGGGCTGGATGGTTGTCACTAGGTTCCGGTCGGCGTGGCAACAAAGCTTATTAATCTGCTGATGGAGGGCCAGCTGCAGAGGTGGCAGACACACACACACACACACACACACACACACACACACACACACTCTATACACACACACACACACACTCTATACACAAATGAACGTGCACAATCACACACACACACACACACACATCTAAAACAAGCACGAGTGACTATTTATTGCGATTAAATTTTAGCGCTGTACGCTTCTCTCACACACACACACACACACACACACACACACACACACACACACACACACACACACACACACACACACACACACATTCTTGTGCTCTTGCTCACCTCCCCATCAGAGTGAACCCTCTGACGGTCAACACTCCGTGTGACACTTAATCATTTCTCTGCTCACACTAACACAACAAGCATCACTCGCTCTCTGTTCCTCCCTCATTGCTCAACATTTGGGATTGGTTTTACAAACACAGAGAAACAGAATCTGAAAGTGTGTGTGTGTGTGTGTGTGTGTGTGTGTGTGTGTGTGTGTGTGTGTGCGTTTCTTAGTTTTTCTCCAACTTTAATGCTGTTCCCCCAGCATATCCTTGGTGGTTGCCTAGAGACAGGGATTTGAGCGAGGCCCCTTGGTTCATTCCCACACAGCCCTCTGGTGTGTGTGTGTGTGTGTGTGTGTGTGTGTGTGTGTGTGTGTGTGTGTGTGTGTGCGTGCCTGTGTGTGTGTGTGTGTGTGTGTGTGTGTGTGTGTGCACGCATGTTGAAAGGATATTTCTCTCCTTTGCCTTTTGATTCATTGTCAGTGTGAAGCAGCTCCCTGTGGAGACAGTATGGGTGGGCAGAGAGGAGGAGGTGAAGAGGAAGAAGAGGAGGAAGAAGGAAAGAAGGGACGAGAAAGCAGAAGGCTAAGTACGGCAGGATGGAAAGAGTGAAAGAAGGGAAGGAGAAAAAGAGGGAGAGGAGCTGGTATGGCGCATGAAGGGAGGAAGGGAGGAGGGAAGGAGGGAAGGAGGGAAGGAGAGCTGCTGGTCACACATCAAGGCCTGGAAACAAAGAAGCCAAGAACTCTCCCTCCTCTCCTTCCTCCTTCCCTTCATCCCTTCATCCCACAAACACAAGTTTCTCTTCTCACAGGAAGGAGTGAGTGAGTGAGTGAGTGAGTGAGTGAGTGAGTGAGTGAGTGAGTCCAGCGCTTCAACCGCCTGACAGAGATTTTTTTTTTTTGGGGGGGGGGGTTGTTTTTAGCTGGTCTTAGCATCAAGGTGTGAATACATGATGAATACATGATGAATACGTGATGAATACATGATGAATACAAGATGGTTCTCACTGACAATATAAAGGTGCTCCAACCTCAGTGCATAAAGGAGATCTATGCACCTGTTAGTACAGCCTGATCTACCCAGAGTTCACCTGACTCAGTTAACATTCATATCTTTATTCATATATTTATATCTTTATTTATATCTTTATTCATATCTTTATATATATATTTATAACTTTATTTATATCTTTATTCATATCTTTATATATATTTCATGTGGGTGCTTTAAAGCAGTTGTCAGCGACGATGTGACAGAGTAAAATAATAAGAAATGCATATTTGATATGTTGTGTTGTGTTGTAAAA
>NW_027176517.1:2721884-2754384 GCF_023349555.1 Cebidichthys violaceus | reverse complement strand
CCGCGAGGCACCCCGCCCTGCTCGGGTGTTTTGGAAGCAGAGGATGATTGTTCTGCTTCAGACAAAAACTCCTCTTATACTGCGGCTCCGCGCGAGGCCGTTATGAACCAGCACCGCAACATCAGGCCGCAGTGTCTACACGACGGCCCTGACTTATCGAGAGGGTCCAGATTCGGTCGTTCCTCTGTTGCCTTCTGTAGCCCCCCCCCAGTAAACAGTCTCGTGCGCACTCTCACCGTAGCTCGACGGGTCGGTCCCGTGCTTCAGTCACCTGTTGCTCCACAGCCGTGAATGAACTGAAGAGATGAAATATACAGGAAACGAGCTCATTAAATACATAGATGTCCCGATGTCTGCGTGGTTGATGATCGTCTTTATTGTTTATTTGATTTAGACAGCAGCACAGCCGGTCACGCGTTTGACGTTATTAAATAATAAAGACACGCAGATCTGGTAGCGATGTTGTGAAGGGAAAAAAGGCCAATTATTATTATACCGTCATTACGGCTGTATTAACTCAAATTAGTTATACGATAATGTGCACATTGACACATTTCATATAAGAGGAATCCGTCTGCACATTGAAGCAGGCCGTATGTGAATTATTAAAGCTCTAATGCACGAGATGGTTTTCAGTTTCCATTTTAAAATCAGTCATCGTGACCTGCATATTTAATACATGTGTTATGGAGCACAAACACACACATCTACATAAACAGCCCATAATTACACATTTAACATGCATAACGTTATTAAAACACTGTGGAGCAATAGCAGCTTCTGATGACCCTGATACACTATATGTGTATATATATATATCTATATCTATATCTATATCTATATCTATATATATCTATATATATATATATATATATATATATATATATATGTATCTATCTCTCTGGAGACATCGGATCGGTGGGGTGTTTGAGCGCAGAACTGAGCTTCTCAGGCAGGCCGCAGTAACAGGCCTCATATTGTTGTTTGTCCTCCCCCCTCCTCCCCTCTGTCTCTCTACTTCCTCCCCTCTGCTGCACTTTCTCCAGACTAATCTCCTCAAGAGGCGACACGGGCTCACAGAAGAACAGCCCACTGCATCGACACACTGTCAGAACTCCAGGTCCACCATCACAGCGCTGTGTGTTCAATATGATTCCGTATGAAACGCGTCATTAAGTGCTTTTCATTTGAATCAGTGATTGTGAACACGCTGAACGAAGACAGGACGCACGTGAGTGTGAATCAACAAGTGTCCTCTGCATAGTTTCACACACAGACCTCCAGACCGTTAGTCATGGTGGTGATAGAGTGAAACAAGAAAAGAAACTCACTTCAAATGTTGAATAAAGCCGAACATGGAGCCTCACAAGTGTTTCACACAAACACTAATCAGCATTGTGGAGCTGAGTTTATTCATCATGTTCATATTCATACACATGTTAACATAACATCCTTCTAATTGATCCGATATGCAGTGAAGCAAAATATTAAATAAAATAACTCAAGTCAATGCCACATATGATCGTTACATTAAAAAACACAATATCTGATATGATGACGCTCTATAAAGCTGCCAGCTTCAATGAGCAGATATGATAAACGGAGCTCGAGCCTCTGGAAAAGGGGGGGGGGGGGGGGGGGGGGCGCAGAGGCCTCGAGCCTCTGAGAATGTAGAGAGAGCAGCGCGAGGCTGATGGCATGCTGGTCTGTCAGTGTGTGGTCCTATTCAATGGAAGTGACTGAGTGTGTGTGTGTGTGTGTGTGTGTGTGTGTGTATGTGTGTGAGAGAGAGAGAGAGAGAGAGAGAGAGAGAGAGAGAGAGAGAGAGAGAGAGAGAGAGAGAGAGAGAGAGACACACACAGAGAGAGAGAGAGAGAGAGAGAGACAGAGAGAGAGAGAGAGACAGAGAAAGACACAGAGAGAAACAGAGAGGGAGAGAGAGACAGAGAGAGAGAGAGACACACAGAGAGAGACAGAGAGAGAGACAGAGAGAGAGAGAGAGAGAGACACACACACAGAGAGAGAGAGAGAGAGAGAGAGAGAGAGAGAGAGAGACCTCTCCACACACACCACCCGCTTCCCTTCCCTGCACCTGCGCTTGATCAGCAGGCTACTGGCTGCCATTCAGTCCCTCTGCGCTCCAAACACACACACACACACACACACACACACACACACACACACACACACACACACACACACACACACCACATACGCGCGCGCGCACGCACGCGCACAGCTCTCTGCTCTGACAGTTTTGCTATTCAGCCATTCTCACAGTCTTCCTCTGTGACGAGATGTCGGGCAGTGTTTTAAAAAGTGAACATCGTTATTGTTTATTTATGACAAAGTGAACATCGTTATTGTTTATGTTATTAATGATAAAGTGAACATCGTTATTGTTACTAATGATAACGTGAACATCGTTATTGTTACTAATGATAACGTGAACATCGTTATTGTTATTGATGATAAGCCTTTTATTTCCTCAGCTACACGGGACAACGTTCCGTTCCGTTGACTCGCATCATCGAGAGACAGCAGCCTGCTTTAGAGGACCGTGTGTAAAAGGCCCAGTCTGCACTCCCGTTCCATAAACACACCCGACGGTCTTTTCATAACGGAAGCGTTATTGGAGAAAGCGGAAAACAACGAAAATATTTTAACATTAAATAAATGCTGGTTGTCAAATATTGGTTTGTGGTCTTTCTATTTTAAACTTGTCAATCAAGAGGCACGTGCTTCTGAAAATATACTTAGGATGCATGAATGTATAATATATGTATATGTGTGGATTGTATGATAATAAATGTATAATATATTTGTATGTGTGGATTGTATGATGATACATGTATAATATATTTACATGTGTGGATCGTATGTTCAGGCCTACGGTGTTCTTGGTTCTCGTCGTGACGTTGGGTTCCTTGGCTGCACAGAACACTAAATATCGGCTCTAAGTAAACTAAACAACGGAAACACATCCGGACCAATGGACCGCTTCATGTGTGGATGACGTCATGCCCCCTCCTCCTTATTATCCGCAACGTGGTGAAAAAGGAAAGTGGCTCTCGTGGCATTACAGGCCACTAAGCTCGTTTTGTTTGTGTGTGTGTATGTGTGTGTGTGTGTGTGTGTGTGTGTGTGTGTGTGGGGGGGGGGGGGGTCATTTGACCTAATTTTAAAAATCATATAATCTCAACAATAAACATAGGATTTGGAAAGCGGCCAGTGTAAGCTGCAGGCAGACACACCTAACTTTGAATTCATGTGGACAGAGTCTCCATGTTTTTATTATTCCTTTCATTTATTTCATGTTGTCATTTCTCACATGAGGCCTTCCTCACCGCCTCGTCTTGTTTAAAGGTATATTATATTATAGATCATATTCTATTGTATCGTACTCTATTTATTGAAACATAGAATAATAACAGCTTCACAATGCAACGGTTCAATGTTGTGATAACGGCCACTAAAGAGCCCGAGCTCTGCACGCGCGCACACGCGCCAGGTTATCATAGATAACATCTGGGAGGGTTTTTGTTTTTTTTAAAGCGGGGGCAAAAAAAATAAAAAATAGCAGAGGCGCGCGCTTACCACCTGTTGCAGTCCAAATATCCTCGAGCTGCGACAGCCAGACTCTGCACGCGAGCAACAGAAGGGGAGACGGATGAACGGACGGATGAGTAGATAGACGGGAGGATGAAAGGACGGGAACACCTTCCCGGGCCTCCATCACACACAGCACACCTGGCTGCCCGCGATGGAAAAGAAAATGATTTGTTTTTAATACAACAATTAAAAACAGCAGACTGCGCCATAAGCAGCATTTTATTATTATTATTATTATTATTATTTTAACAAAGTAAGATGAATAGAACATGTCACGGTACCACCGTCAGTGCTGCAGCGCCTTCATGCAGTGAACAGCAGCTCAACGCAGACTCGTATCGTTGCTGTGAGATATCAGAGTTCAGAGTGAACTACTTCCTGACTCACTCGCTCACACGTGAAGTGACCATTTTATATTCCTGAAAGCCTTTTTCACAGGAGCGGAGAGTGGACACGTAACGCGTGGATGTGTTCACTATCAAACAGAACACGACACAAGTGTGAGCTCTATTCTGAAGAGGAGCGCGGGCCTGAAGGTGCATCCCGATGGTGTCGACGCGCAGTCTTTACAGGCGTTACAAATAAGCTGCAGCTTTGTACGATGCGCCACAGAAAACACACGTTCACCATCAAATACATCACGTATTCTCTCCATTCAAGACGCATTTGCACCACATCAAAGCTGCAGCGCGCAGCCAGGAAAAAATAATCATTTCACGGGGCCTCCGGGCCTGCAGGGGCCCGGTGTTCACGGGGAGACTTTAATGCGTCTACTCCTCCGACCTTTAAAACAACTTGTATATCACCGGTGGTCTCCGCTATTACAACCAATTCAGCTGCTGCGATCAATAATTAATGGGACAACAAACGATCCCTTGACCTCTTGAGAGAGAGAGAGAGAAGAGAAGAGAAAGAGAAAGAGAGAGAGAGAGAGAGAGAGAGAGAGAGAGAGAGAAAAAGAGGAGTGGACCGATAAATACCGAGGGGCCTCTTCAAATATTCATCTGCCGGTTAATGTGAGCTCTGCTCCCCCGGGACACAGCCTGCAAGAGACAACGGTCCTAATCTACCTCGCTGCACACACACACACACACACACACACACACACACACACACACACACACACACACACACACACACACACACACACACGATTTAAAACCGTTAGTTAAATTCAGAGCGAGTGAGCAGTTAGCTCATCATAAGGATTATTATTATAGGAGAGGGGGGGGGGGGGGGGTCGTCTGGCTGGCAAAGAGATGCATGGGAACATTTTGGAACCGGTTCCGTGTTTTTTTTTTTTTTAAGGAGGGGTGGTGGTGGTGGAGGCACCGGAGAGCTTGAACCGTGAGAACCGGGGTTAACGGGAAACAGCAGGGCCCGTTTGATTAAACATTAAATTGAAACACACTCGGTCGGTCCTTCAGTTTAGCGCTGAACGCTGAGGCCGATGAACTGCGGCTCCATGCGGAGAGTAAATCGCACTTATATAACATATAATATATATATATATATAAATGATGTATAATATATATATAATATATATATATATATAATATTTATATATAATATATATACACATATATATATATATTATATATGCACTAAAGCAAACAGCAGATGAACCGTTACAGCAGAGCAGGCCGGAGCCGCTGGATTAGCGGCTGCAGGCTAAATAGGCTCCTCATGAATATCCAGACTGTTGTCACAGTCAAGTGTCATTAGAAAATCAAAATCCACCAACGACAGAAATCCGTCTGTCACTTCACACACATCCACAATAAGTGAATGAGGGAGATAAATGTGATTTATGGCTCGATGTGTAATGAATCCTCAGTCCCGTCATCAGAAACAGGTCCACTGAAGACAATATGGAATACAAGAACACGTTCGTTTAAATAGATGGAATTAAATGCAGCGCGTACTTATTGATGACGCGTTTGTTTTTTTAAATGCAGAATAAAAGAGAAGTGTCAGTGTACACCTGGAAACATCTTCCCCCTTTTTAGGAAACACACCGTCTTGGCGGGGCCGTCCGCAGCACGAGCACATAGAAACCACGACGCACACGCGCACTTATTTCATCAGTGCAGTTTAAAATCAAAGCACCCCCAAAACTGTTCTTTTCGTTAGCTGAAGTCAGATATTTTATATTCATGAAGACGTACGAAGTCAGTGTTACATGTACAGAGAATAATGAACATCAGAAGACACATGACAGGTTAACCCGCACACAGGAAACGACAGAGAGAAACACAATCAAAACTCAAACAATATCAAGTATCCAAATTTCCAAAATTTATTCATTTCAAACTGCATATTGAAAAAAAATATACTCAGCTGAAATAGTAACTGTTATAAGGATGGTATTAGTTCCGGTAGATATATACAGAGAGCGGTGGCTTCTGCGAACAGGCCACGATTTTTAAAATACAACTACGGGAATGAAATTTTGAAATAAAAACTTAAAATATCACAGTAAATATACAGAAATTGTACAACTCAATTAGAAAATAAAGAGCACAAGCGTCATACCTCTAACAGATGAAAAGTGGGAGACGGAGATATAAATTAACAACCTATATTTAAGCTGTATGAGAGGAAAACGTGTCTTCTTTTATTATAGAAATTAAAATGTTAAGTAATATTGACCTTAAATGAAGAAGAAAAAAACAGCATTACCTGTCCCGTTTTTATGTCCCTTTTCTTTCCAATGTTTGCAGTAATAAAGGAGCATAACTGATCGCTCATAATTCCAGTTCTGCCATCTTCATTTTTAATATTTTCTGCAGAACTGGCGTTGCTTTATATATATATAAAAAAACGAAAAGAAAAATGCAACCTCTTGCAGTTTAACAAACAATTTCATCTGATTGTAATGTTTCTTTGATAAATACTGTACAAAAGGTGATTGCAATAATAAAACATTTGATTGCGACTCCCACTTTCTAGTCTTCCAAACTTCGTCCACCAGTGAAGAGGTGAAGAGGGCATCTCGTCCTAGAGCTCCCTTTGAATAAAACGAAAGAAAAGAAAAAGAGTCGTGTGTCCTTTTTCTGGAGACTTCTATACAACTTTTCCCACCCCGAAATTTTTCTGTACAAAAATAGTCCAACGTTAATAGTCCACAGTTTCTCTTATAAAAGTTCATTTTCTCTCTCTCTCTCTCTCTCTCTCTCTCTCTCTCTCTCTCTCTCTCTCTCTCTCTGTGTGTCTCTTACATGTGTGTTAACGGCAGCGTGCCGTTGATCGTCGTCCCCGGCACGGCGCTCTGGTAGTGGCCGGACATGTGTAGCCTGGTCTGGGCGGTCTGCTCGCTGACCTCCGCCCCGGGCAGGTACATGCTGATCATGTCCCTCAGATCTCCGCTTTGGCAGCCCGGCCCAGCCCGGTGGGACGAAGAGGTGACGACGGGCGGGCTGGAGCTGCTGGACTCGGACTTCACCACCGAGGAGGGCCCCATGGAGCCCAGGGCGGTCATCCCCGGTGTGGTTTGCTGGGAGTAGGACATGGAGTATGTCGGGGAGCCGTTCATGTAGCTCTGGGAGCTGGCCATGGTGTTGTACTGCAGGGCGCTCATGTCGTAACGGTGCATGGACTGCATCTGGCTCGGGTTGTGCGCGTTCAGCCCCGGGTGCTGGTAGCTCAGCTGGTCCTGCATCATGCCGTAGCCGCCGTTGGTCCAGCCGTTCATGTGCGCCGCGTAGCTGTCCATCCGCTGGTTCACCCCACCGCCCAGGCCGCCCCCCACCCCGACGCCGACACCGCCTCCCATCCCGTTTCCTCCTGCGGACAGCAGCCCGCCGGGCAAGGTGTACTTGTCCTTCTTCATGAGGGTCTTGGTTTTCCGCCGGGGCCGGTATTTGTAATCCGGATGCTCCTTCATGTGCAGGGCCCGCAGCCTCTTGGCTTCGTCGATGAAAGGTCTCTTCTCGCTCTCCGACAGAAGTTTCCACTCCGCACCCAGCCTCTTGCTTATCTCCGAGTTGTGCATTTTGGGGTTTTCTTGCGCCATCTTCCGCCTCTGGCCCCGGGACCACACCATGAACGCGTTCATGGGTCTCTTGACCCGCTCCGGGCTGTTTTTCTGGTTGGGGCCGGAGCCGGACGTGTTGGTGTTGCCCGAGCCCCCCGTGTTGGTCTGGGGAGCCGGGGGCTTCAGTTCAGTCTCCATCATGTTATACATCAGGAACAGCTTTCAGTCGGGGCTCCCGAGCAGAAAAAAGAAGAAGAAGAAACACACAGAGACAAACTCCACGAGCCAGAGGAGCGCGGTGAGGAGCGCGGTGAGGAGCGCGTGAGGAGCGCGGTGAGGAGCGCAGGGCTGCTGCTCAAAGTTACCTGTCGATGTTTTCTCTGCAACTTTTTCTCTGGACAAAAACAACAAGCACCCGAGCCGCGTCTGTACACACTCTCTCTCTCTCTCTCTCTCTCCCGCTCGGTGAGTGTGTTTCAGAGCGCGCGTGTGTGTGTGTGTGTGTGTGTGTGTGTGTGTGTGTGTGTGACAAAGAGCCTTCTCCCAATAGGTCCTCTTGCTATGTTGTGTCCACAAAACTTCTCCCGTCGCTTCTCCGAAAAAGCATCAACAAACTGTACTTTTCGCGTCCGTCCGCCCGAGCCTTGACAACTCCAGATACTTTTTGAACAAGTTAATAGACAACCATTCATGTGACGAGGCTGTCAGCGAATAAATGGCTTCGACCTGGCCAATCAGAGCCGGCCTGCTCCCCTGACACGCCAATGGGGGGGATTCATTAGCATAAATGGGCGGGGTCTGCTCTGCCCCGAGACACACGCATACATGCGATCTCGGGCTGCACATATGAGCCAATATAAAGTACATATTTACCATCTGCAGGCTGATGGAGATATAGGAGCATAATACACATTATATATACATATATATATATATATATATATGTATATATATATATATATATACACACACACACACACACACACACACACACACATACAGTGGCTCTTTATGAACAGGGTCTGATATCATACAGAGGAAAAGGGACTTTCAAAAGTTAGCTGGCAGTTTAGAAATGACAATGTGTCTGTTTTGCAAACAATAACGAGTAAATTATGACTAAAAACTTTCCTAATAAATACAAAAGAAATGTCTTACGTGACTTCAGGATGTGTAATAAATACGGTTTGTTTTCTAATTAAACGTGCAGCCTAGAATCTACCAACACAGCCGAAGAAGACGGGGGGACACGAGACGAGATGAGGATACAATAAATTAAAAAGCGTTAAATAAATGCACGTGGACATGATGTCGAGTCGTCCTGTTGAACACCATTGTTCGGACATGAAGTCCCGGCTCGTGACCCTGCTGCTGTTCAAAATCAAAACGTCACTAATGCCCCACTTACGACCCAATAACACAACAACACTTAAATCAACTTTGTTGGTTAACTCAAAGCGTTGAATAGCGCTGCTGGTGTGTGTGTGTGTGTGTGTGTGTGTGTGTGTGTGTGTGTGTGTGTGTGAGGGGGGCACAGCTGGTTTTTAGCGCTGAAAAGAGGAAAGGTAATCCAAGATGTTTCAGTCCTTTTGTTTAGTGAAGTTGAATGCCGACACACAGAAGGCAGACGGGCTCATCTCAGCACAAATAAGCGGGTTTTGTTTGGGATGTTGTCGCTACATCTGTCCGGACAAAGACACAACTCCACTCCACCGGGGGGGGGGGGGGGGGGGGGGGCTGTACGGCCTACCGGGGACGCGAGGGCAGGAGAATTAAAGGTGAGGAATATTTTAAGATAAAGTGTGTTTGAACAAAAGCCGCGGCTCATTCATATAAGCCTGAACAAGCGTGTCGGCCAATTAGTGTGGATGAAGCGGCCTCCACCTGCCTCCACCTGCCTCCCTCTGCTCTGGATCAACCCGGCCGGACTGCGACTGGTACCGCGGAACAAAAGCCGCATCACCGCGTTCACATCGAAATAACTCACTCGTGTAGTTTTAATGTCCACAGCGACTGAAGTTAGTGCGCGGTTGGGAGTGTCGGTACCACTTGCTTTGCTTCGTTTCCTGAATGTCCGCCTGAAGACGAGGCGTCCTGCTGCGGGACACCAGCGCCGCCTACTGGACACACGCGGAACAACGGACAACCCCGACAGGCCCAGACAGGTTTCCTCAATGTAGAGAGAGGGAACGACTGTTTCTAGAAGTTCAGCTGAAGATATACGACATGCTAAAAAAAATAAGTATTTAAAATACATCCACCACGCGACAACACCAGGCCCAAAATAAACACGTGACGAAGTGTCTCCGCAGGCCCGACAATCATTAAAGGTAGATCGAGTACAGACACCTGGGATCACGACATTTGAATGCGTGTCTCTAGATTAAATGCTAATTGAAAGTGAATAGATGGAGCCGTATTATTTTGTTTTAGTCATTCGGTAATAGATGGAGGAGCCCCGTGCTCTCATTATGGCGGCCCCGGCAACCTTACATAAGATTCATCTTGTGCTTAATAGGCTGCGAGAGGCGACACATGCAGCTCGGCCCATTATAATGCAAGGTTGAAATGGGCCGCTCGGCCGCTATCTGCATCTGAGTGTGTTCCCCGCTACCTCTAATCTGCTTATGATAATAAAGGAACAGCGGGGCCCCGCGGCTCCCTGAAAGCAGGCCCCCATCCAGCCGGGAATGGCCCCGCATCCACAATCATCCTGAATTAAAGCCGTTGTTTGACAAAAACCAGGAGGAACTAGCGGGGCGGCTCCCTCGGACCACTTGTAAGCCCCCCGCTACAGCAGGTTGGGACGGATACAGCAAATACACGCTGTGATGTCAGAATACTGTGTTGTGGTTGCACACATGCAGGTGATAGGATCACCGCAACAACACGCGGGACAAAAGGGCAACACTATAACAAACAAAATAATGTTGTAACAGGAAGCTGCGTTTAACCGCTACAGAAGTAATGCGATCATTCGTACAAGTCAGGAGGTATCGACGCATGTCAATTCATCCACATAAAATGCAAACGTGCACAACTACGCAGTGATCACTGGTCAGGGTAACAGAGCGCGTGGTGATTGTCCGGCCCGTGGCAGTGAGGAGATGTCAGGTACAACGGACGGAGTGTTGCCGCTAGGGGCCGTTCAGCAGCTGAGAGCAGCCGAGGAAATACTTTATGAACACATGAATAACACTAACGTGGACATCATATTAAACATCATGTATGATGGCATTCATTTAAATAAACGGAAAAACAATTATCATAATTGTTTTAAGGCAGCAATGAGTGTTTAATCAGACGCAGTTATTGGTTTGTTATAAGGTTACAGCTGTCCTTCAGAAATATCATTACTTATATCATTACTTATATTATTACTTATATTACTACTTATATCATTACTTATATTATTACTTATATTACTACTTATATCATTACTTATATTATTACTTATATCACTACTTATATTATTACTTATATCACTACTTATATCACTACTTATATTAGTTATATTATTAGTTATTTAGTGCGATATAAAATAGTTTATTAGTGTACAGCAAATACGACTATCAGGTTGTGATTTTGGCAAAATGTCGAGCAACATATTAAAATATAATGAATTAAAACATAAAGAGAGAATAAAACAATGTAAAGTGAGACTACACTAAACATCATGTTATATATAATATACATGTTATACATGTATATTATATATAACATGATGTTAAACATTAAATATTATGTTATATATAATATACATGTTATACATGTATATTATATATAACATGATGTTAAACATTAAATATTATGTTATATATAACATACATGTTAAGCATCATATTATATCTAAAATATATGTTAAACATTATATTATATATAATATACATGTTATACATTAAACATTGTTATATATAATACATATGTTATATGTTAAACATCATATTATATTTAAATACACATGTTACATGTTAAGCATCATATTATATATAATAAATATGTTATACATTAAACATTATGTTATATATAATATACATGTTAAACATTATATATAATATACATGTTAAACATTATATTATATATAACAGTCACATTATATGATAAGCATCATATTATATCTAAAAAATATGATACAAGTTAAACATTATATTATATATACTATATATGTTATACATTAAACATTATGTTATATATAATATATATGTTATACATTAAACATTATGTTATATATACTATACATGTTAAGCATCATATTATAGATACATGTTACGTGTTCATCATGTTCGGTAGAATAAAATAGAATAAATGTCTTTACTAGTGTAATTAAAGCGCACCGGTGAAGTACTACTACAGGGCGTTCTGCTGGAACAGTACTTGAAACCTTGTGTTGTTTTATGATTCTTTGAAATAAATAGTGAAGGAGTAAAAGATAATAAATACTACTGAATCAGAGTACATCGTGAAACGATCTGTGAAGAGCAGAAAACAAACCGGACAACAACTCAGTGAAGCTCATGATGCCATGCGGTGTCATTCCACAACACTGCATGTTTAACACACACACACACACACATACACACACACACACACACACTAACATAGGCTACACACACACACACACACACACACACACACACACACACACACACACACACACACACACACACACACACACACACACACACACGGCTTCGCCTCACCGCCGCTCTCCAACTTACTGCCAGTTTGGAGTCCTCTCGTCTTGATTGGCAGAAACGCTCAGCTTCCTCCAGCTCTTGCTCGCGCCTCACCCGGAGAAGAAGCCTCAAGTTGTCCGGGACGGAGCTCCCGACGAGCGGCCGTTAAACCCTTCAACCGGGCACCGTCCGCGTGTCCCCCCCCCTCATCCCCGGTAGTCCGCGCGGTTTCCATCCGCCAGCCGGCTCGCTTTCGTCCGGCGTGCAGCCCCGCGGAGCCCCGCTGTCTGTCTGGAGCTCCGCTGTCTTCTTTCCGCGAGCCCTGCAACAAGAAAAGCCGTTTATGGCGACACACAAAGTGAAAAGGGGGCCGATTTAAAACGAGAAGAATGCAGCAAGAACAACAAAAGTCAGTTATAGCGAAGAGTATGCCGCTCCTCTCCTGTCTTCCACCCCCTAGCTTAGCCCACATAATGAGCAGCAGAAAGCTTTATATTTCGTTCACTGGGTATTCACAGATAATTTGAAGCCATTGTTTCTGCCACAGATGGTTCTTTTTAATACAATAACGGTGCTCTTTGTGAATAGCGAGCCCACAATAAAAATCTAAAGCGTCCTCCTGAATAACCATTTTGTTCTCTCTTGTATAGGCCGAACAAAAGCGCCAGTGAGGTAATGGCCTGCCGCATTGAACGCCGCAGAATGGGGATTTGATAAAGATTTTTTTTCCGCTCCTTTTTCCTTTTGCACAAAGTACATGATGTCAAAACGACAGTGACACGGCATGAAGAGGACCCGGCAAAAGAAATGAAATGCATGCTGTTGCAGGTTGCAACGATTATTACTATTATTATTATTATTATTATTATTGCTATTATTATTATTGCTATTATTATTGCTATTGTTATTCACATGTCGTAACTCTAACGTCAGGTGAGAGGGTGTTTGGGGCTGCAGCAGAGCAGGTCAGGTGCAGCCTGTTATGGTTTCACAATGGAGCTTAAATCCAGAATACATTAGCCTCCAAAGGTCTGCTGTGGATTCGGCACAGTCTCATAATTTTGCATAGGGTGAGTCAAGTTGTGCCTGATAGAATTAAGTATTCAGGGCACATACCGCTGGTGTCTTGCAGAAACGTCCTGTTTCTAATTCTACCCTTTTCACTACAATGGCCCAGAAAATATTGCATGAACTTAAAGCGGCGATAAGGCACTGTGAAATGTCATAAATGCATGGCTGTTAATAGGGGGGGGGGGGGCGCCTAATGCAACCTGCTGGTTGAGATGCACGCCTGCAGGTGTGTGCAGTCAACATGCATTCGGTCCTGCAGCCACGTAAGCCACCTCAGTCTGCCCACGCTTGATGTAATTTGTAATTAACTCACGGCTAATCAATAAAGCGTTTAACAGAAAGCACAATGGACACACAGGGGATGATCCCAAGCCAAACATATTGGATGTCACTGATCGTTACAAGGTGAGGACACCCTGTCCATCACAGGGGTGGAGGGCGGGGGGGCGGGAGAAGATAGGGGCACTGGATGAGGGGATGAGGGGTGAGGAGGAGAGAGAAAGGAAAGGAGAGAAGGGCAGAGAGGGGGGAATAATGGAGGACAGGAGAGGTGAGAAAGAGTCCCATTTCAACTTGGCCTGGCTCAGTCCACACACACACACACACACACACACACACACACACACACACACACACACACACAGAATCAGTTTCCTACCACAACCACTACCCCTCAGTCTCATGTACCGATCACATGGATCAACACATGCAGTGGATTAAGAACAAGGCCTCACATCTGACAACAGCCTGCATCACACAGAACATACAGAATGGAAAAAGTCAGTGACATATTTGGGATTACTCAGGTCATATTATGAGAGAGAGAGAGAGAGAGAGAGAGAGAGAGAGAGAGAGAGACATAGAGAGAGAGAGAGACATAGAGAGAGAGAGAGAGACATAGAGAGAGAGAGAGAGAGAGAGATCAATCTGTGCCACACAGATCACATCACTCTTATTAGAGTTTTAATTATAATCCACAGAGGCCGACTCAGTGGCACCGTGTGAGCCTTTAGAAGCACCGGCATCACCTCTGAATGCTAAAGGGCTTTATATTGAAACCATCTTTTGACATGTGTACACACACACACACACACACACACACACACACACACACACACACACACACACACACGTTATCATTTCCATATGCATGAGAGTAGACACATTTGCTGCATCTGTTTTGTGTGTTTTCTCACACCTCGGCCTGATGGGAGATCCACAGTGCATGGGCTCCCTTTGTGTATCTGCATAGTATTGTGTGTGTGTGTGTGTGTGTGTGTGTGTGTGTGAGAGATACGGACACAGTGACACAGTAATCAGTGGAAAGGGGGGGGCTCTATTGAGGGAGATGTGGCCAGCCACCTGTCAATCATGTCACACGCACCAAACATGAACATCTGTCGTTAACGCTGCTGTATCTCCTCTGAGTAGAGCAGTGAAGCTTTGAGGCTCAGGCTGGTCTCTGACAGTGAGGTCAGTGAGGTCACCACGAGGTGAAGTCTGCTCCCTCAAATCTACGGGTTTAACGACATACAGTTCACATCATATCGGTCTAACTCCACAGACTAATTAACCACAACAACTTCTAAATAATACAACAGTTCAACATCACATCAACATGTAATGCTCAATAACATCACATCAGTCAGTGTACGACACAACATTTCATTCTATTTAATACGCCTTATTGGCACGAATGTCAGGGACAATATGGCCAAAGCTTCCAGTAACTGTTTTATGAATGTTTGCAGATTATAATCTTGAAAACATGTAGATTTAAAAACATATTTCCTCTCCAGACTATAACAGAGCTGTTCTCTAAACTAAACTGGAGTGGACTGAATGATCGCTGCCTGGACAGACAAGGCGGACGGTAGAAGTCGAGGCCATGTTTCTCTCTCTATGTGTGACAACAGTGGAATATGTGAACGTGAAGGACAACATTTAGAGTTTGGCTACTGAGACGGCAGCCTGTGGCTGTCCTCCATCAGACCGTGCTCTGCTCTGATGCTGCTTTACGAGTTTGGGCGTGGACGGACACCTTTTCAAGAGAGACTTTGAGATGCTGGTGTGGACATGCTTTCCCCATGCACACGTGAAGAGCTTTTCAACTGTATCTGCTGGAGCATGGCCTTGCATGGTCAGACCCGTGCAGGACAGACAGTCCAGTTGAGGACTACAGCTTTACAGGTAGTGAGAACGCTGACCACCAGAAGAGGAGGGTGATCGGTCCTGCAGCTGTTTGTTCAGGAACCAAACACAGCTGTCACACATTCACAGAACGCCACTCTTCACTGGATCTCACTGTTGAAGGAAGCACAGACTGTTCAAACAGAGCTTCTGCTGGAGAAGCCTCCATGCTCGTCAGCCGTGGTTCACGCTGTCTGTGTTTAACAAGCTGGACTTCTGGGTTGAACTTAACTGTCAATAGATAAAGAAGTAACCCAGAAACAAACCAAGCTTTTGACTCAAAAAGTAGTTTCCTCACATAGATAAATGCTTCATTATGAAATTAGAACAATGTATTTAATGAACTGAAGAATGATCCTTTCCATCGCTCTGTGCCCTCATCATCTATATACAGAAGATACCTGCGCTGTGGTTCCTGCGTACAGAGATCAGAGCTGAGAGACTGCTGGACCCTGCTGCAGTAGAATGAGGTTCTGGTGCTCAGAAACACTACCGCTTCAGTCCACAGGGGGCGCTGAAACAAACAGGAAATGAAAGTTCCTCGTAGCAGCTTTAAGATGAGTGAACGCAGTCACACATAGATTATGATGACATTCAAGGAGAGCATTCATAACGTTTGAATACTGGATTACTAGATAACATAGAAGGACGACTTCATGACAACCAAACCGTTACCGGTGACTGATGGATGCTAATGGCTACGTCAGATTACGCGACCGACTTCATCCATCAACAAACAACGACCATCATCGTTGGGTTGATGAAAACACAGAAAGCCTGATCATCAGACCGTACGTGTTCCTCTGACATCACATTAACATGATGATTAGATAAGAGCCAACATAAGAGTCCACTTGATTGACAGCTAATAACGATCAAAACCAATAAGGACAGATTACTAATAAGATTGAGGAGCATCAGATCATGAGACTGACGGCTTATAGCAGCATTTGGTGACATTTCAGCGTAGAATTAAGAAACACATGGAATCAGATGAAGACGTTCACATAAGTTCCTCACTGAGCCGACTGATGGCTAATAATCATCAAGTCAGATTAGCAGACCGTCTGAAAGGACAACTCCTCTCATGTGAGTGACTTTAAAACATAAATGCTGCATCAGCCCGTTATGAGCGGCTGCATCTGGACACTAAACAGAGCAGAACATGAAGCCTTTGATCTGGTGTAGGTGTGAGTCCATGTTTCAATGAACATTGACAATAATCAACAACCATGTGTGTCTCCACAAACACGACCATCAGTGAAGTCAAACCTCTGCTATGATGTAAAAGGATTCAACAGTCCTCAAAGATGAATCTATTCCATCCAGTGAACACGTGTAGGAAGCACTGCTCACTGGTGAATAGTCCGGAATGTTGTGAAGCTTTGAGCACCAAACATTGTTTATAATGTAAATATACAACATGCTCTCACACACACACACACACACACACACACACACACACACACACACACACACACAGCAGCAGCTACATTACACATGTATACCTACAAGATGTTTCACACTCGCTCCATCACACGCTTGTCTCCTCTCTCCTCTCTTCTCTCCTTTCCCCTCCCTCCCTCCTCTCCTCTCTCTCCTCCCCTCTCTCATCTACCCTCTCTCTCTTCTATCCCCTCTCTCCTCTCTCGTCTCCTCTCTCCTCTCTCGTCTCCTCTCTCCTCTCTCGTCTCCTCTCCCCTCTCTCGTCTCCTCTCTCCTCCGGCCCACCTCTGGATTTGTTTACGGGATGATTTGAATGAGAATGAATCTCTTGGATGTTTCCAGAAGCGGTGTGATCCTCGCTGCAGCAGCGAGGCCCCGGCCCTTTGTTTGGGATTACTGCAGCTTAGCGCCGGCTGACAATGAGGAGATGAGCAGCTCACCTCATCGCCGCTAATGAAGTGTGGAGAGTCATTTAGCCGCTAGCTAGCCGCTACCGAGCCGAGATGATACCTTCACACACGCCTGCACACACACACACACACGTTTGCATTGCTATACATGGGAGGACACTGACTGATGAACTTCTTCTCCCTCAGTTACACAGTTACACACTTGAAGTATTTCTTGAAGTATTCCTCTTAACATTTTAGAGGTAGAAAACGTACATCACTGCAGACTTCACAGCCTCTTCCCACTCTGTGTGTCGTGTGTGTGTGAGCGGTTCATTGAAGCTGTGTTGGTTATGTTGAGTGAAGGACGTCGTCGTTTATTGCAGCAGCAGTCCTTCACAAAATTGTGTGAATTCTTTTGATGGCATTTCTCCGACTGTGGCGTCTACTTTTATTCTAGCGTGCCATCATTGAACCAGAGGGTACGATGATTGTGACTCGTCCCATTAGACACCACTGGGCTGTGTGTTTAGTACCATCAGTGATGTATTACTGAGCGGGTTTGGATTTTCTGACCGGTAGCGGTGGCTACAAAATGCTCACATCAATACAAATGTGTTGTGTTTGTCTGAATGCCCACTTAGATGATTAGAAACCTGGTTAAACATAAAAGAAACACTTTCAAGTGTGGAAACAAAAAGCAGCAGACGGCGGCGTCCACGCCGAACCGGTCTGTGTTTGTGGGGGAGGATAGAAGCGACGGTCAGCCGGGTAAAGAGGCACCGAGGCGAAGACTTAAGCCGGGCAGAAACACACACAGACAGCAGCGGTCCACACGGGGTCCGATGGCTCGTCTTCTGACGGAGTGAGTCTGGCATCTGATTAGCGAGGACTGAAGAGAGGAGAGCGTGTTGATGTTTATCCAGGTCTAGGGATGATCGCGGCAGGTCCAGACCTCTGTGGTGGGCTTGGACGGTTAGCAAGGGAATGGCAGCGCTTTGGTTAGGAACCAGGACATTCCCCTGGCTTTCTCTCTCTCTCACACACACACACACACACACACACACACACACACACACACACACACACACACACACACACACACACACACACACACACACACACACACACAAAAGGCTGAGCAAAGACAGGTTTCAGGTCTGATGCTGAGTGTGTCCTGTCACAGCACGGCGTCACGTTCACTGCTGGACATCACGATGACAAACGTCCTCTCCTGACGTACGTATGTGTACATCCTCCGTTTCATCGTCTATTCAGCTGACACTTTACTAAACAAGTGAAACAGCGAGAAGTGATTCCTCTGTGAAGGCGGACCATCGTTAGGAGCAGAAGAACACACTAAAGCACTGCAGCAGCTTTCACTGAGCTCGTCTGACACACATTCTTTAAATCTCTTGATATTGATCTCTTTATGTCTATTTCGAAGGCCAGGCGCCCTATTCCTGTTCTGCTATAAGACCGGAAGCCTTAATGACAATGACTTCAAGTATTCACCGACGTGCAGGCTTCACATTCATGTGCTGGAGCTGACTTCAGACCGGAGCCCATTAGTCTGTCTCCAGCAACAATGCAGGGTCTGATCCTTGAGCTGCATTGGCTTATTTACTGACTGAGTGGGAATGTTTGCTTTTTTTGCAAAACCCTGCTGCATGTGCTCTCACACACACACACACACACACACACACACACACACACACACACACACACACACTACAGAATGTCTAACAGTCAGAATCACAGAGTCAACAACCTGTAAAGTGAAGACGTCATAAATGTCCAGTGTTTATCTTCAGGCTGAGAAACCTAGCACCTCACTGATAATGTGTGTGTGTGTGTGTGTGTGTGTGTGTGTGTGTGTGCGCTTCAGGAAGGCCTAGAACTCTGTGGTGAGAGCAAGTCGTGACTTAACACTCCCTGAACACACACACACACACACACACACACACACACACACACACACACACACTCGTCTCCGTCCTATTTAAACAGCGCCTGTTGAATTTCACAACCAGCTCATAAAGGATGCAGAAATGCATTGTGGTCCACGGGAAAATAAATCACGACTGTTTACGTAACTCCTGTGTGTGTGTGTGTGTGTGTGTGTCTGTGTGCGAAAGGTAAAGAAAGTGTGACATTACAGAGACCCAATAAGAATATTCAGTCAATATATTGAGTGCATATTGTATATTGTTATGGATGCATGAAGACGCTGAGTGAGTTAAGGCCTCTAAACACGATTAACATGGACTCATCAGTATAATGAGGCTGTGGAGATGTTTCCATCCACCTCTGTGTGTGTGTGTGTGTGTGTGTGTGTGTGTGTGTGTGTGTGTGTGTGCTTCTGGAATGTGTGCATTCAAAATCTTAATGTTAAATTCTTGAAAAACCACATAACACAAGTAGTTAACGTAGTTTGCCTGAGGAACAAGCGTTAAAGGTGACGTTAAAGGTTGTTTTAGAGTGATGATGCTGGAGCTCCACCTCCACTGTAGACCTAAAGTAAACAGCAATTAGATTGTGTTCTATTCAAGAGCTCCAAGGCCTTTCCTCCAGCTGCCATTTTGACATGTCACAGTAGGATAATAACACATTATTTTAATAAATACTAAAATGAATGATGGCTGACATCCATGGAGCTGCTTCAGTATCAGACTGTTACACCGTCATGACTGACAGAACGGAGCGTTAATGTTAGAACAGCTGACATTAACTAACCCTAACAGTTAACGTTATGACATTAACTAACCCTAACAGTTAACATTATGACATTAACTAACCCTAACAGTTAATGTTATGACATTAACTAACCCTAACAGTTAACGTTATGACATTAACGAACCCTAACAGTTAACGTTATGACATTAACTAACCCTAACAGTTAACGTTATGACATTAACTAACCCTAACAGTTAACGTTATGACATTAACTAACCCTAACAGTTAACGTTATGACATTAACTAACCCTAACAGTTAACGTTATGACATTAACTAACCCTAACAGTTAACGTTATGACATTAACTAACCCTAACAGTTAACGTTATGACATTAACTAACCCTAACAGTTAACGTTATGACATTAACTAACCCTAACAGTTAACATTATGACATTAACTAACCCTAACAGTTAATATTATGACATTAACTAACCCTAACAGTTAATGTTATGACATTAACTAACCCTAACAGTTAACGTTATGACATTAACTAACCCTCACAGTTAATGTTATGACATTAACTAACCCTAACAGTTAATATTATGACATTAACTAACCCTAACAGTTAACGTTATGACATTAACTAACCCTAACAGTTAACGTTATGACATTAACTAACCCTAACAGTTAATGTTATGACATTAACTAACCCTAACAGTTAACATTATGACATTAACTAACCCTAACAGTTAATATTATGACATTAACTAACCCTAACAGTTAACGTTATGACATTAACTAACCCTAACAGTTAACATTATGACATTAACTAACCCTAACAGTTAACGTTATGACATTAACTAACCCTAACAGTTAATATTATGACATTAACTAACCCTAACAGTTAACGTTATGACATTAACTAACCCTAACAGTTAATGTTATGACATTAAGTAACCCTAACAGTTAATGTTATGACATTAACTAACCCTAACAGTTAATGTTATGACATTAACTAACCCTAACAGTTAACGTTATGACATTAACTAACCCTCACAGTTAATGTTATGACATTAACTAACCCTAACAGTTAACATTATGACATTAACTAACCCTAACAGTTAATATTATGACATTAACTAACCCTAACAGTTAATGTTATGACATTAACTAACCCTAACAGTTAATATTATGACATTAACTAACCCTAACAGTTAACGTTATGACATTAACTAACCCTAACAGTTAACGTTATGACATTAACTAACCCTCACAGTTAATGTTATGACATTAACTAACCCTCACAGTTAATGTTATGACATTAACTAACCCTAACAGTTAACATTATGACATTAACTAACCCTAACAGTTAACGTTATGACATTAACTAACCCTAACAGTTAACGTTATGACATTAACTAACCCTAACAGTTAACGTTATGACATTAACTAACCCTAACAGTTAATATTATGACATTAACTAACCCTAACAGTTAATGTTATGACATTAACTAACCCTAACAGTTAACGTTATGACATTAACTAACCCTCACAGTTAATGTTATGACATTAACTAACCCTCACAGTTAACGTTATGACATTAACTAACCCTAACAGTTAACGTTATGACATTAACTAACCCTAACAGTTAACGTTATGACATTAACTAACCCTAACAGTTAACATTATGACATTAACTAACCCTAACAGTTAATGTTATGACATTAACTAACCCTAACAGTTAACATTATGACATTAACTAACCCTAACAGTTAATATTATGACATTAACTAACCCTAACAGTTAACGTTATGACATTAACTAACCCTAACAGTTAACATTATGACATTAACTAACCCTAACAGTTAACGTTATGACATTAACTAACCCTAACAGTTAATATTATGACATTAACTAACCCTAACAGTTAACGTTATGACATTAACTAACCCTAACAGTTAATATTATGACATTAACTAACCCTAACAGTTAATGTTATGACATTAACTAACCCTAACAGTTAATGTTATGACATTAACTAACCCTAACAGTTAACGTTATGACATTAACTAACCCTCACAGTTAATGTTATGACATTAACTAACCCTAACAGTTAACATTATGACATTAACTAACCCTAACAGTTAATATTATGACATTAACTAACCCTAACAGTTAATGTTATGACATTAACTAACCCTAACAGTTAATATTATGACATTAACTAACCCTAACAGTTAACGTTATGACATTAACTAACCCTAACAGTTAACGTTATGACATTAACTAACCCTCACAGTTAATGTTATGACATTAACTAACCCTAACAGTTAATATTATGACATTAACTAACCCTAACAGTTAACGTTATGACATTAACTAACCCTCACAGTTAACGTTATGACATTAACTAACCCTCACAGTTAATGTTATGACATTAACTAACCCTAACAGTTAATATTATGACATTAACTAACCCTAACAGTTAACGTTATGACATTAACTAACCCTAACAGTTAATATTATGACATTAACTAACCCTAACAGTTAATGTTAGAACAGCTGACATTAACTAGTCAACACGTCTGCTGTGATTAAAGGCCTCTGATGTTTCATCGTCAAATTTACTACAATATTTGATTCATTTGCTTTTGTCAACTCAATTTTGCTTAAAATGTAAATAACATTGAGATGGAAACTAGAAGTTTAGAGATCTAATGATTTATAAATCATTAATTTACATGATATATAAAATACTTGAAATGACCAGGTGACCAAATATACATCACTGGACTACTTCAACGAGGAAAGTGTAATATTATATTATACTATATATTATACTATATAATAATATATTATATTGTAATATATTATATATTATACTTTATTATATTATACTATATTATATCATTATATTATACTATATTATAATATATTATATTACAGTATATATTATATCATTATATTATACTATATTATATTATATTATAGTATATATTTTATCATTATATTATACTATATTATATTATACTATATTATATTTATCACTCTGAAAGGAGCCACCTTCTTTTCTTTATTTCTTTTATTTTTAGTTTTTAATTTTGACTTGTAAATATGTTTTTTTTTTTTAGAGTTTCTTCCACTGCTGAGTATAAATGCTGTGTGTGTGTGTGTGTGTGTGTGTGTGTGTGTGTGCGTGTGTGTCAGAGTGCTTGTCATCACCAGTGGATACATTTTGCCAGAATATGTTCTTGTGAACTGCTGCTGTGTTGCCGTGTATTATTTCACCAGTGCATTCCTGTGATTATCATAATGTATGAATGTGAACGTGTGTCTCTGTGTGTGTGTGTGTGTCTGTGTGTGTGTCTGTGTCTCTCTGTGTGTGTGTGTGTCTCTGTGTGTGTGTGTGTGTGTGTGTGTGTGTGTGTGTGTGTGTGTGTGTGTGTTTCCTCTACCAACAAGCTGTCATGTTTTTGCCTCCTCCGGTTAACATCTGCTGCATTTAGTGCTGTCGTGTTGCTCTGTGATACACACACCATCTAATAGAATCAGAATTCACACGCTGCCAGTTTATCATGTAACACACACACACACACACACACACACACACACACACACACACACACACACACACACACACACACACACACACACACACACACACAAGCTCATTATTCTGTCAACCAGGGCACCAACCACTGACACCTGTGCTGAGTGTACAGTCCTCAGATATGAAGCATACTGCAGACATCTGGTCTACTGTAAATGAAATGAACGACGCTGACATATTCTAATGAACGTCAATGTTCATACCATTTGTATATATATTTGTATAATATAGTGACAGATATTGTCCGTGGTATGTTTCCACCTTCTGACCTACTGAGGTTTAAGGAGTTGTGTGTAGTAGTAGTAGTAGTAGTAGTAGTAGTAGTAGTAGTAGTAGTCTGACTCTGATCACAGAGGACCAGGCTCCACGCAGCTGCATGGATGACCAGAAGGTTTCAGTCCATTCCAGCCGGACTCCTTTGGCCCGGGTACCTCGACACTTTCACAGTAGATAAAAGTCAGTGCGCTCTCCCTTTCTCCCTCACAGACGACCGTAAAACCCAATCTTCATAACAGCTCTACACCTATTAGCTCTGACGTTCACATCAGCAGCCCCCAATACCAGACACTTCTGGGCTCCCGAACCCAAACAATGCCGGCATCTGCTGGAGGACCACTTCTTTAATGGAACCCTCTCTCTCTGTCCTTCGCTCGCCCATCCAGGCACTAATGTAAATGAAAAGCAGTGGGACAGGGTGTGTTAATGTGTGGACAGGGACAAAAAGACGGGGTCTGGGGGTATTGTATTGGCCCTGTGACACACATCCCAACCTCCACACACACACACACACACACACACACACACACACACACACACACACACACACACACACACACACACACACACACACACACACACACACACACAGCAGCTCCCCCTCCTCTATTGACGGCTCTCAAAATCAATAAAAATGATCTTGGAGTCCCTCCACCATTTGGCTGCATCATCTTGAAGTGCCTTCTTTAGGATATAGCGGCTGTACTGTACAATGGGCCAGCCGAGCGCATGTAATTTGCCATTGATTTCTCCCCCCCCCCCCCCCCCTCCCCCCTCGTGACTCCTTGCCGCTAGTCACTGCACACAACACAAAAAACTAACTTCATCATCCACTGTTAATGCACACGCACAATCAGCCTCTTTTCTCCTGCCCTCTGGTAATTCCTCTCTCTCTTCATCTGTTTCTCTTTCTCTCTCATTCCTCCTTTCTCTGCGTCTTTGTGCTGCGCCTCTCTTCCTGACATCTCTTCACAGGTCACTGTTCTTTCTCTGTGGTAATGGATAACATATGCAAATGTTGTTTGTGCGCAACCTGTTTTTTTTTTCCATCACTCTACCTCTTTTTCAGAAGGAATCTCTATTTATTTCTATTTCATAGCATCAACTTTATCAACGCAAGTTATTATCTCTGAATCTGAATTCATCACTTCATTGAAATGATCATTTCTTTGGACATCCTTTATTTCTGTGGTGTGATGTGAACATGTGAGACTAGAGTTGACTGACTCTCATTTTAATGCTTTATTGTACGTTTACTTTCACCAGCAGTTTATTTTGGCATCATTAAAATGTGGATTTAACAGAAACAATCAGGTCCACAAACGTCTCACAGAAATCATCAATCAGCATCTGTAACTAAAACAAGTTGAGCACATAAACCACAGTTTAACTTGAGCATGAGGTTACTGTATATATATACACACACACACACACACACACACACACACACACACACACACACACACACACACACATATATATACACTGTATTATTGTATATTTGGTGCATGAGTCTTAACTGAATCAAGCCAGAATGATATTCGTGAAGCGATTAACCACCATCGCTGCAGACGGATGGTTATTCATTATATAAATACATATATATATATCTCAGAGATATCAGAGGTCCAGCTCTGGTGGAAGCATATTTGGTAAATCACATGAAATCAGTGCGTGGCACCAAAGGAACTTCTTCTTCAAATCCAACCATGACAAACACAACATGAAGCAGGTTCTGAGTCCTGAGACGTGACGTAGCAGATCCAACGGGTCACAGTGGTGATCCAGCTAAGTGTCTTTGAGGCTAACTTCACTGACTAGACTTTATTTTTAACTCGAACATGGATGTAAATAAGAGAAGTAAATAAAGCCTTGGAGGCGGGGCCTCGCTCGTTCCTATTAAAGTTGACTTTAGAGAATTCAGATGAAAACACGACGGACCTTTTGGAGGAAGCACACTGGATCCAGCCTTGATCTGGGCTCATCCACATGAACAGAGGAAGAACATGAGAGCATTTCACTACTTTCAGGAACTAAAGATTAGATGAAGTGATATTTATGTGTTCGTACTGCAAAGATTAGATTTACCTTAAAACAATAAGTTAAAAACATTGGCTGATTCTGACCTCGGTGGTGATGTTCCTACTGACGGCGATGCCGCTCCTCTACCTGGTGATGACGTCTCTCAGGTAACTACAGAAGTGTCTTCCTGGTTCAGGCCTCCGGTTGGGTGACGGCACCTTCAGCCTCAACGTCAACACAGCATTCACTGAGATATGATCCAAAGTCTGTCCGTCACGACAAAGACCAACGACATATATTCAACTCAGTCCTGAGTCTGAACCACATGCAACACTCATGTTCACACACACACACACACTCACACTCACACACACACACACACACACACACACACACACACACACACACTCACACACACACACACACACACACACACACACACACACACACTCACACACACACACACACACACACACACACACACACACACACACACACTCACACTCACACACACACTCACACGGAGAGACACCTGTCAGTCAGTCTTTGAGAGCAGTGTGTTGTTTGTTAAGACACTTTGCCTCAGCCGCTCTAAGCCTATTACTGTATTCTTTCTCTGCTGTTCACAACACACACACACACACACACACACACACACACAAACAGTGGTGCTATCACTAAGACCTTATTCAATAAGCCTAACATATCCTCCAGCCATATCGCACATCATTCTCCCCACACACACACACACACACACACACACACACACACACACACACACACACACACACACGATATCTGAAGCTTTTTTTCCTGAGTGCTGTTGTCGTCGCTGTTTGTTGAGAGTATCATTTACAGCCAAGGTGTTTGAAGAAAGACACCTCTCCCGTGGCGTGATGCGCGGTGTGTGTGTGTGTGTGTGTGTGTGTGTGTGTGTGTCTCTTTAGAGTGGGGCTTTGCTGCTCCTGACACCGTTATCAGCTCTAGTCGAATGTATTTCTTATCGAGGTGGAGGTGTGGAGGGAGGAGGGGGGGGGACCGACGACCGACAATACAAGCTTATCAAACGTCCTCAGCCACGATTCGGCCTGTCACTCAAGAACCACGTGCACGCTCACACACGAGCACACACACACACACACACACACACACACACACACACACACACACACATACAAAAACACACAGACAGCCGGCCTTTTTTGATTGATAGATGGCTTTCCCAACAAATGGAAAGCTGGGATCAACATCCTCGTGGCCCCTTTTTACCTCACACACTCATGCAGTGGTTTAACGTATGTGTGTGTGTGTGTGTGTGTGTGTGCGAGAGAGAGAGAGAGAACATTCCAGAGTAACAAAGGTGGGATTAGGGATGCATTAGTTGGCCGTGGAGCGAGAGGCCTGTCAATAACAGCAGCCAGAATAAACCCTGAAACCTCGATAAGAAGACAAAGGACGGGCCAGATAGCAGCAAGCAGAGAGAGAGAGGGAGGGAGGGAGGGAGGGAGGGGGGAGAGGAGGATCAATAGAGGGAGAGAGGAGAGGTGTGACACAGAGAGAGATGGATGGATGGATGGATGGAGAGGCAGAGAGGGGATCAATATCAAGAGAGACCGGAGGGGAGAAAGTTTTCACAAAGACAAGAGGAGGGGTGAGGTTGGGTGAGGATGGGTGAGGATGAAGGGGATGAAGGGGATGAGGGGATGAGGGGGATGAGGGAGAGGAGGATAATGGAGGAGAAGATGCTGAGAGTCTGGATGCAGGTGAAAAGCAGGGTTTGGTGAGCTGGGTCGATAGTGACAGCTGTTACGCTGTGTTCTTACATCCCTGCTGCAGCCACAGGTTTGAGCTTGTTTTGAGTATTGATATTTAATAGAGGTGGAGCTCACCGAGTCTGAAGTTTGATAGTCTTGATAGACTTCTGGGTCTGGAGGCCTCATGACCGTGCCTGTGCCCGTCAATGTTGGCAGCACTGAGTATCACTCACTGTTCAAACCTGGAGGACGCTACAGTGACTGATTGATCGTGTCTCCACTAACAGCCTTCACTGTCTCATGCAGACACTCTGAGAGACACAGCGAGAGTTTGAACCAAGGTCACCATCAGAGGAGCCTCACTCAAATAGAAGTCGTCTGTTCTTGAGTCCTACTCGTCTTTACATTTGAAATGACAAATATACAATCAGTGGATTCACCCAAAAAAAGAGACTATTAATCTCAGTGTGAGTTAAGAGCTACTATATACAGTATGAGTACAGAGAGAGAGAGAGAGACAGAGAGAGAGAGAGAGAGAGAGACAGAGAGAGACAGAGAGAGAGAGAAGAGACAGAGAGAGAGAGAGAGAGAGAGAGAGAGAAGAGACAGAGAGTGAGAGAGAGAGGAGACAGAGAGAGAAGAGACATAGAGAGAGAGACACAGAGAGACAGAGAGAGAGAGACAGAGAGAGAGAAGAGACAGAGAGAGAGACAGAGAGAGAGAGACAGACAGAGAGAGAGAGAGAGACAGAGAGAGAGAAGAGACAGAGAGAGAGAAGAGACAGAGAGAGACAGAGAGAGAGAAGAGACAGAGAGACAGAGAGAGAGAGAGAGAGAGAGAGAGAAGAGACAGAGAGTGAGAGAGAGAAGAGACAGAGAGAGAGAAGAGACAGAGAGAGAGAGAGACAGAGAGTGAGTGAGACAGAGAGAGAGAAGAGACAGAGAGACAGAGACAGAGAGAGAGAGAGACAGAGAGAGAGAAGAGACAGAGAGAGACAGAGAGAGAGAGAGAGAGAGAGAGAAAAGAGACAGAGAGTGAGAGAGACAGAGAGAGAGAAGAGACAGAGAGAGAGAGAGCATCCTGTTGCCGTCAGCAGCAGCTAGCTGTCACACAAAGACACAATGAGGCCCGGCAACAAACAGCCACTTAAAAAAAACAGCCTGGCAACAGAGAGCAAATTCAATTAGAGAAGTAATTAGTAGATACAGGGCCAGGCAGCGGGCCGCCGCGACGCCACAACACAGGAATTAATAGGCCCGGATAGGAGGAGGACGCCGTCATAATTAAGAGGCAATCACCTATGTCAATGAATACCTGAAAGAAAACACAGCCCCTCCAACGCAAAACTATTAATTCAGTGATCAAAAAATATTTCAGGAGATGATTAATACAGCAAATTCATTTTAAAAGACTAATTTCTGCAAAGATAGCAAGACAATTGCACATAATGTACTCCGCTTGGCATTTATATTGCTAATTAAATTTGTTCTGTCTGATAATTTGTGGAAGGATTGCCCCCCCCCCCCCCCCGTGTGTGTGTGTGTGTGTGTGTGCTTCTTCCAGAGCTGTGAACCTATGGAGGCCGTGTTGCAGCAGTAAATACACAGCCGTGTCTCTGAACGCCTCCCTGCTACACTCTGCCACGCATGGACGAAAAAAACAACAGGAGCACAAAACAGCAACAGAAGAAAGTCTCCTTCAACTCTGCAACATCGCTCCTCCACCCGCCCCTTATTTATCTCCCCCTCGACACCACCGCCTCCCCCACAACCCCACACATACAACAGAGCCAGCAATTAAATTAGGTGATAAGGATGTGAAATAAATCAGCAGGTTATTGATTGATTCGTCTCTCTCTTGGGGGGGGTGGCAGCTATCATTGCACACCAACAGCTCCTCTATCGCAAACTAATTACTGCGTTCCTGAAATCCCTCAGATGAGACAGCGAGGTTTCATAGGACCCAGGGAGAGGCTTTGCACAAACACAGGAGCGGAGCCGGACGGAGGATCTGAAGGATTAGAGAACCATCACAGAGCGTCAACAACAAGAGCAACGGTGCTTCTGGGCCTCGGGGTCTGACACGCAGTAAGTGACGGCGCCGCTCGTTGGCGTGGAAGTCCCGATGCTGTCGGGAAGCCATCAATCTAAACGATAACCAGCTGCAGGAGAAGCTGCTGTAGTGAATGTAGTGGAAGGCTTCTGCACACCTGAAACAGCAAACACAGGTGGACTCAGTCACGAACACACGCTGGACACACCACTGCAGAACAGCAACGCGTATGTCACCATACTGAAGGGAGGTCGCTCCACCTCTCATCACGTCTTTGTTCCTTCATGGGAGAACCTGCCATGCAGTACATGAATACTTCAATATCTGGAAAACCCCCAAAACAGAGACCATCACAGCGTAAACAAACTGTGATATGATAACGTAGTATTATAATGCAGCGTACTACTCCATCCTGAAAAGTCCGTACGGACTGATAGTGTTTGTGGTCAGCAGATGTTCAGAGTGAACTCTCGTATTTGTCTTATTTTAGACACCTTAAGACGTGAGAATTGTAGTTCCCAACCTTCCTGGTCTGGGATCACTAAACAAGGAAGCGGTGTCTGCTTGTGACCCATCGTCACGGGTTCCATGTGTCCGTACTATAAACCCACACTTTAGGACCCAGATTCACGTAGAGCTGCAAACCACTCTGAACCAATATGAATCCTCTTCTGACCTCCTAAACTTCACCAACCCTGAAATGGTTCCAATGGTGAAGAGACGTTCAGAAATCACTCAGCTTCTGGTATTTATTAATACTTCATATTTAATATTCATTTTAATGAGTGAAAGCTGAACCTGAGCTTCCTGAAAGAACACCGAACCAATGAAGACTAGTTTCTGTTTCCTCCCCAGAGAGAAGCCTTCTATTCATGGTGAGCGCTGAGCGAGGCCCGGCTGTGACCAGGACAGTTTCCACATCTTTTAAATACTGATTTAGTTCCTCTGGCTCGGCTGAAAAAACGGAGCAGAATTTACATATTCATCTGTGACAGTTGGGGGTTATTTGGAGCGATGTGAGAAAAGAAATATCCATTTAGCCATATCATCACCTACGATCGGGACTCATAAGCCTGGCAATAGGCTGAGAGGGGAGGATAACACTAATGTGGCCTCAGATTTCTATGCGGGACTAGTTAATGCTATTTACTGAGGAAGGTAGATGATCGACTGGGGAGGAGAGGAGAAGGGAGGGAAGGAGATGGACATTAAGTGGCCTTCGGAGTCCGCGGATGCTGCTTTGAGAGCCAATTACCAGGCTAATGGAGTTAATGCCAGAGATGAGACGAGTGAGGAGAGAGGATAGCCCGGCGCCGAGACAAACTGCAGCGGAGAGGACGATTAGTGTTTGTTAATCTGATGGGCAAATCATTTAAGCATCAAACATACTGCAACACATTAGGAAGGAAACCAAAACGGGTCGGAGGGGCAAGGAAGCGCTCGACAAAACACGCAGAGCGGACGAGATCCGTCTCGTTTCATGATCCGTCATGTTAGGCTGCAGATTAAAAGTGTGATCTCCGGGCTTATAAACGATTTAGCCAATTACAAACGTTATCTAAAAACGCTTTAATTTGCCATTCAGAGCTGCAACAGGGGCCCTCGGAGCCGTCAATGAGGGTGATTAGAGCCCAGATTGCTGCTTCGAAAGGCCCCAAACATCTGCTGTCAGAGTGACTTGGAGACGTCGACGCAGGAAAAAACTGTTCTTCAGAGGCTGGCATGTGATTGGTGAGGAGAGGAGAGGAGAGGAGAGGAGAGGGGAGGAAGAAGGAGGGAGGAGAAGAAGAGGATGAGATTAGGAAAAAGAGGAAAGAAGAAGTGGAAAGACCTGAGCTGGTCGGCTGCCAGCTAGCTCAGTGTGACAGGGAAGGCCCATCTGCACTCCCCAACACTCAAGATGGCAGATGTAGAAGCAGATTGATTTTCATTCAGCTGTCATGATACACAAGTGGAAAAAAAAAAAACACTTGTGTGTGCGCACACACACACACACACACACACACACACACACACACACACACACACAATCATGGCGTTTGAGAGCTCTGTCGAGTGGCTGGGCTGCTGTTGGCCGTCCGTCTGCCAAGCTGCTTCTCTCCTTCCTGTAATTTCCTCATTCTCTATCCCTCCCTCTCTCTCTCCCTCTCTTCCTCCCTCCGTCTCTCTCAACGAGCGCGAGCAGAATCTAAACGCCACATCTGGCGCTCAAATTAAATCATTTACAGTCCATAGAGAGACGCGCGTTTAGTGACAATACAGCCGGTGGGGAATCAGCGTGTTTTCTCTAAGCTGTGACACCGCCGTCTCCTCCGGCATCTGATTAGATGTCACCGCGGCGCTGTTCAGATGTGCGAGACGAGTTCTCTCGCTGCCCGTTATAAACCGGAGGGTTGAAAATGTGGTGGAGGGAGCCGATGATCTGGTGACACCTGCACTCCTTCCTCTTTGTGGCGTACATCTGCAGCTCTCTGAACTTCAGCACATCTCATATTTGTTTGGGGATGCAAAATTGTGTGAGTGAATCAGGATAGAGACGCCGTTTTCTTTCCTCTTACCTCCACATTTACAAGGTCTCACTTACTGGTTCTGAGATCACCAGTTCAAATGCGTGGAGTGATTCAAAGGTGTGAAAGTGAGTCCCACAGAAAGTCCTCTGACGAAACGGACCTCTGACCTGTTCACACCCACGGGACAACAGAGACCTGATCCGAGTGTGACCGTCCTGTTGCACCTGAGGATAATAAGA
>NW_027176517.1:2701884-2716884 GCF_023349555.1 Cebidichthys violaceus | reverse complement strand
GGGGGGAGAAAAAAAACTAAGGAAGTGAGAGAAATGAAGGACTGGAGCGAGAAGAAGAGAGTGAGCGGGAGGAACTGGAGGGTGAAGGAAAGGAAGGGACAAAAGGAGGAGAGGGGAAAGTGAAGGAGAGAGTGGTGGTGGAGGAGAGACGGGAGACATAGGATGTGTGTGTGTGTGTGTGTGTGTGGAGGGGGGGGGGGATGAGAGGGATGAGGAAGGAGGCCGAGTCTTTAGGAGGAAGCGAGGCGGCACTAAGCGTCTCTGTCGCTGCGCAGTCAGGCCTGCCTCCCCCCTGGACACGAGAACCCTCCCTCCTCCCTCCTCCCCCCTCCCCCGCACCACGTCCCACCCTGACCACACTCCCCCCCTCCCCTGTCCACTTCACCCTCTCATCCTCACACACTCACACTTTCTGTTGAATTTGCTGCACTTATAAGGACTCTCCGTTGCATCACTTTGACTGTCTTTATGGCATGGTCAATACATGTCTCAGCCAGGACACATGTTATGATGAGGACAAGTCAGGCTCCTCAGACCACATGTTATGATGAGGACAGGTCAGGCTCCTCAGACCACATGTTATGATGAGGACAGGTCAGGCTCCTCAGGACACATGTTATGATGAGGACAAGTCAGGCTCCTCAGGACACATGTTATGATGAGGACAGGTCAGGCTCCTCAGACCACATGTTATGATGAGGACAGGTCAGGTCATCTTGAGTACTTTGTGAAAGGTACGACTTCATTTTTGGGAAGTTTTTTCACACAGTTTGCTTAATTCCTCTGAGGCCTCTTGGGGTCAAACTTGAGATTTGTGATATTGAGCTTTCTTTGAATCAAACAACTTTCCATGAACATAAATGTGAGCTGGTAGAGAGAGCAGAGAGCAGCAGGCTGAACACGGCTTCATTTGGGATTTGGTGCATCCCTTGACAGCACAACACTCTGCAGACGGTGGATGATTCTCTTCAATGTAGACCGAGGCGTGTTGCTTCACTAAGTGATGGCTCACGAGTCCTGTGTCCTAATCTGTCCTTAGCACTCATCCCCGACAGACAAATACGTTCACAATACTTACACCAAGTTAATAACACTGACTTATGTATTCATGTCAAACATGTATACAAGACAAAAGAACCGTTATTCTTCAAATCATCATCATTCTCAATGTATTCACAAAGTCTTCTTGTTGCTTTAGAATGATGGTGTTCTTCAAGTATATATATATATATATATATATATATATATATATATATATATATATATATATATATATATATATATATATATATGCAGCTACAGTTAAAGTTTCTTATGATTGGAAAACAAAATAATCCTCTTCAGTCATTTCAGTCGTAACAAGCAGGGAGCAGAAAGCTGCAGGATCCTCAATTCTAGTTTTGAGAAACACAGTAATTGGGGAGAGGCTAATAAGCATCTCCACTGTGGACTCATTTGTTTACAAAAATAACAACAAGGTAAAAGAAAAAAAAAAAAGAAAAAAAAAAGAAATATATATATATATTTATATATATAAATTATATAAATATATAAATAAATATTATATAAATGACTACGACATATTGATGTCTCTAAAACACAAAATCACAATTTGGCCAACTTCAGTCTTCCTGGTCCTCACAGAGATTGAAACACAAAGAGAGCACACACACACACACACACACACACACACACACACACACACACACACACACACACAGCCAGTGGCCTCAGGACTAATTGCTAGATTGGAGCAGATTTTCTAGTTCAGTTCAGGGCTGTAATTGTGAGGAGAGCAGAGAGGAATGACAGGGCTTCAAGCTGAGAGAACAAATCACCAGGGGCGACCAATTACACTGCACTGATGTTCACATGTCTGTGTGTGTGTGTGTGTGTGTGTGTGTGTGTGTGTGTGTGTGTGTTGGGGTGAGGGGTTAAGCCAACCATCTCTCAATTCCAGGTTTCCGTGGCACCGACCCCAAACTGCCACACTCACCATGTTGACCCCTGTAAAGCCCAGAGCTCTGCTGAAGACTCAGAGACTACCTCCGCTGTGAGAGCTCCTCTCTCCCAGAAATAACGACATGAAGACTCCTCAACGTCTGGATGCATCCACCATGTAGCCACCGTGCATCCACAATGCATCCTTCATGTATCCACCATGCATCCACAATGCATCCTTCATGTATCCACCATGCATCCACAATGCATCCTTCATGTATCCACCATGCATCCTTCATGCATCCACAATGCATCCTTCATGTATCCACCATGCATCCTTCATGCATCCACCATGCATCCTTCATGTATCCACCATGCATCCACAATGTATCCTTCATGTATCCACCATGCATCCACAATGTATCCTTCATGTATCCACCATGCATCCACAATGTATCCTTCATGTATCCACCATGCATCCTTCATGCATCCACAATGCATCCTTCATGTATCCACCATGCATCCTTCATGCATCCACCATGCATCCTTCATGCATCCTTCATGTATCCACCATGCATCCTTCATGCATCCACAATGCATCCTTCATGTATCCACCATGCCTCCACAATGTATCCTTCATGCATCCACAATGCATCCTTCATGTATCCACCATGCATCCACAATGTATCCTTCATGCATCCACCATGCATCCTTCATGCATCCACCATGCATCCACCATGCATCCTTCATGCATCCACAATGCATCCTTCATGTATCCACCATGCATCCTTCATGCATCCACAATGCATCCTTCATGTATCCACCATGCATTCACAATGTATCCTTCATGCATCCTTCATGTATCCACCATGCATCCTTCATGTATCCACCATGCATCCACCATGCATCCTTCATGCATCCACCATGCATTCACCATGCATCCTTCATGCATCCACAATGTATCCTTCATGTATCCACCATGCATCCTTCATGTATCCACCATGCATCCTTCATGTATCCACCATGCATCCTTCATGCATCCACCATGCATTCACCATGCATCCTTCATGCATCCACAATGTATCCTTCATGTATCCACCATGCATCCTTCATGTATCCACCATGCATCCTTCATGCATCCACCATGCATCCTTCATGCATCCACCATGCATCCACAATGTATCCTTCATGCATTCACCATGCCTCCTTCATGCATCCACAATGTATCCTTCATGCATTCACCATGCCTCCTTCATGCATCCACCATGCATCCTTCATGCATCCACCATGCATCCTTCATGCATCCACCATGCATCCTTCATGCATCCACCATGCATCCACAATGTATCCTTCATGTATCCACCATGCATCCTTCATGCATCCACAATGTATTCTTCATGTATCCACCGTGCATCCTTCATGTATCCACCATGCATCCTTCATGCATCCACCATGCATCCACAATGTATCCTTCATGTATCCACCGTGCATCCTTCATGTATCCACCATGCATCCTTCATGCATCCACAATGCATCCTTCATGCATCCACCATGCATCCACAATGTATCCTTCATGCATCCACCATGCATCCTTCATGCATCCACCATGCATCCTTCATGTATCCACCATGCATCCAACATGCATCCTTCATGCATCCACAATGCATCCTTCATGCATCCACCATGCATCCACAATGTATCCTTCATGCATCCACCATGCATCCTTCATGCATCCACCATGCATCCTTCATGCATCCACCATGCATCCTTCATGTATCCACCATGCATCCAACATGCATCCTTCATGCATCCACAATGCATCCTTCATGCATCCACCATGCATCCACAATGTATCCTTCATGCATCCACCATGCATCCTTCATGCATCCACCATGCATCCTTCATGTATCCACCATGCATCCAACATGCATCCTTCATGCATCCACAATGCATCCTTCATGTATCCACAATGTATCCTTCATGCATCCACCATGTATCCTTCATGTATCCACCATGCATCCACAATGTATCCTTCATGCATCCACCATGCATCCTTCATGCATCCACCATGTATCCTTCATGTATCCACCATGCATCCTTCATGCATCCACCATGCATCCTTCATGCATCCACCATGCATCCTTCATGCATCCACCATGCATCCTTCATGCATCCACCATGCATTCACCATGCATCCTTCATGCATCCGCCATGCATCCGCCATGCATCCACAATGTATCCTTCATGTATCCACCATGCATCCATCATGCATCCACAATGTATCCTTCATGCATTCACCATGCATCCTTCATGCATCCACAATGTATCCTTCATGTATCCACCATGCATCCTTCATGTATCCACCATGCATCCTTCATGCATCCACCATGCATCCACAATGTATCCTTCATGTATCCACCATGCATCCTTCATGCATCCACCATGCATCCTTCATCACCATGCATCCACCATGCATCCTTCATGCATCCACCATGCATCCTTCATGCATCCACCATGCATCCACCATGCATCCTTCATGCATCCACCATGCATCCACAATGCATCCTTCATGCATCCACCATGCATCCACAATGCATCCTTCATGCATCCACCATGCATCCACCACTACATCACTCTGACGGGGATTTGAGTGTGCAGTGTGTTCACACTAAGAGAAAACACAACATTACCGGCAGAGTGACGTAGTTTAAAGAGTGAGATAGTCCACAGGGCGGGCTGGAGGAGAGCTTCATGGGTCAATCAAACATGAGACGTTCGTCCACGACACCAATTGTTGTGTCCCGTAAAAAAAAATAAAGTTGATGTTTTTTTACACCAGTCGTTAGTCAGTCATGTTAACTAGTGGTTTTGTTGCCTAAACCTGACTTCCTGTGAGAAGAGGAGTTTATTTTGAAAAGGCGTCATGCATTGAGTGTGTATTGACACGTGTGACTGGTGCTAGAGGGGTGTGCAGAGTTATTCAACGTACTGCTGTGGAAACATGTTGGCATATGAACCATTGATTTTTTTTGAGTATGCCATAAACGTACACTACCACCATGGAGTCACTCTACCACGACTCAAACACAGACATCTTCTGAGGATCGACTCCATCCCAGCTCCACCTCTCCTCCTCATCAGTCACAGCGGGACAGGAAAGAGACATGCGGAGGGAGACCAGAGAGATGGCAACACACACACACACACACACACACACACACACACACACACACACACACACACACACACACACACACACACACACACACACACACACACACACACACACACACACAGAGAGACAGACAGACGAAACCTCCCTCTGAGCAGCACCACAGGCATTTTGCTGCCGGATGAATCTGCATGAAAACACCAACGCAGTCAGCAACGCCTGCGTGGAAACTCCTCGTGGCCCGTGACAGTCTCTGCTCACACTCTAACATCTGCACTCACACCTGGAATTAACAGCTCGCTTCGAGGAGAGTGAACTTCTGATTTATTTGTATTTTCCCCCGTCTCTCTCAGACAGCCAATCAAACAGTAAACGCAGCCACGGAGTCGGTCAATCGTTCAGCCAATCTTTCAATCAGCTTACCTTGCAGTGATGTCATGGTTGCCGTTATGACAAGGCCTACGGTCCCGTTGTCTGATTGGACGCTGGCCTATGTCCAAATTAGCATTACATCCATGGCAGGAGAAGCAAAAGACTCCCCTTGTCTCCTTGTTTCTGCCCATATTTTGGTCTCTGCTTGTCTTGATACTTGTCTCACCTCCAGCCACGTCTACTTCTTTTACCTCAACTGGTTTCATCTTCTTCAGCCTAAGAAACTGTCTTTTTCAGTTGACTCCCAGTTCTTTCTCACTATCACTTTATCTTCCCTACCTGGCCTCCTCCTCCTCCTCCTCCTCCTCCTCACCTTACCCCTTGTCTCAAACACACTTGGCATTCCTCTCCCAGCCATGGCACCTTCATTCTCGGCCTCTCCTCTGCCTCCCTGTCCCTCACCTTTCTCCCACCTTAGCCCGTTTCCCCCCCACCCCCTCCCTCCCACCTCCACACTTCTTCCGCCCCGGCCTCCCCCGGCCCGTCACCTCCCCAGCCTCGGAGCTCCTACCCCGGCCTGGGCTCTCCCCGTCCCTGCCTCTCTTCCAGCCTGCCTTCCCCTCCACTCTGCCTCCCTCAGCCCCAGCCTTCTGCTCAGTGTTCAAGGGGAGAGCCAGCTAGGAATGCTGTGGCTCTAGACGTTTTGTCCAAGCCCTAGGTCTCTTTCACTGAGGCAAGATTAGTTCATACAAAAACTCAACAATACACCACTGAAAGCCATTGTTGATATTCAACATTTTTCACATAGCGGAGCAGAATAGACAATGCGGCAGCCGGGAAAGCCCGAAGCGGACTAGCAGGGTTGATGGCTGATGGTATCTCAGCTGAGAGAGGGCCTTAATCCCTTTCTATACACACACAAGTACACACACAATACACACACAAGGACACACACACTCAACAGCCTGGAGACAGAAAAATCAATACTGTGCTCTCTCTCTATGTCTGTGTGGATCAGTGGGGGAGTGATGGTAAGAAAGAAAGAGAATAGTACTGTTTGTACCTGTGTGTGTGTGTGTGTGTGTGTGTGTGTGTGTGTGTGTGTGTGGTTCTTCTTAGATCTTTGCATATAAAGGATTTCTCAAGGTTCTCTATAACAATAAGTTATTATTGACGTCACTACAGCTTTACTTTGCAAAACATTATTCCTCAAATTATGAATTACCTTTTTATGAAAAGCTAAATAAAACATGCAGAAGTCTTTCAGATTACAGAGCTCATCCACACGTTTGAAGAGGTCGTCTACATTAAGGCTGCTGGAGCTCCATGATGATGAAGTTATTGGAACCAAGCTGATTATAATTATATAAAGTTTGAATGTTACAAAGATGAGGTTTGTCTCCAATGTCATGCAGAGCACTGTGTGGAACATCAATCAAATCATTGATATGAGTTTACATTGGAGTTAGTAGCACAACCTGTGCAGCAGAACATGACGAGTTAGTGAACACATGAGTGTGAACGGCTGCTCAGTCAATGCTGTCTACTGAAACAGTGAATGAGTGAATGTAGTGGACTAGAGGTATCGAGCAACGGGAACTGGAAATACTTAAGTAAACGTAGTTGTACTGCAGAAGCACAGTACCTGGGTAAATGTACTTAGATACTTTCCACCACTGCATTTGGCAGCGACAGCTAGTGTCAAAATCTAACATTTATGAACCATGAGGGGGTCGTCGGTTCAACACCTCATGTGGACTGTTAGCGTCCTGAAGGACTCCTCACAGAGAAACGCTCTCTGACCGTCTGAATCAGCTTTACACATTCTACCTTGACTCACTGGAATGTGCTGCAGAATGTAAATTGCATTCCCGGAAGATTTATAGCCAAGGAAGCAATAAAAGGAGAAGTGAGAAATGTTAATTCTAAATAAACTGCTTCTGAAGTTTCAGTCCCAAGGACGCAGCAGGACTGTGACTGTGGACATGGAATGAGTGCAGCAGCACTTTATGATCACAGCGGCTCCGTGTAATGAACGCCCTGTCATGTAAAACTCATAAATCATGTCACGCCGGCGGAAACATTTCATAAAACATGATTAAAAGTGTCGCGTAACATTGGGAGCGACGTCGTCTGAGTGAGACGTGTTAATTGTGCACTAATGATATGTAATGAATGTCATCAGCCCCGAGGCGTCGGCTAACGAGCTAAATGAACTGGCACTAATGGGCCTGTTAGCTTATCTTAGCGCTAACATTAGCTAGCATAATAAAGGGTTCATCCTCTGCTGACAGCGGCCGACGGCTGTGACTGGCACGGCAAGTTTACAGAGGAGCCAAATTACAATTACATACTTAATGCTTGTTGACAACAACGAGCCAACAAAGATTCTGACGCTGACAGCTCACCGTGACGACACAGAGACCAATTTGCATTTTTGTTTTGCCCCAGATCCTCCTCCTGTCCTCCACCTGGACTCCAGATCCAGATCTGGATCCAGCTGCCAGGCTTTCCCAGGACCCCCAAGTCCGCTAGGTAGCAGAAGAAGAAGAGGAGGACGAGGAGGGAGGGGAACTGGGGCCTGCTCTCTCTCTCCCTCTCTCTCCCTCTCTTTTTCTTCTCTTCAATTGACCATAATGACAGCTGATTGATGGCTATCTCCTCAGCCCCACAAAGAGCATCATTAGCATGACTAAAGCTAAAGCTATGTACAGTAGAGAGGGGCAAACACTAACTACATGTTACCCTCTCTCTCTCTCTCTCTCTCTCTCTCTCTCTCTGCCGAACAGCACGGCAGGCAGGCAAGACAAAACAAACTATGCTTTTCTTTTTGTCCCTCCTGTGAGCCATTAAACAGTACAGCTTGACAGCTTCTTCAGAAGAAGACACACAAAAGGCCTGACAGAGACAGAGAGAGACAGAGAGAGCGAGAGAGAGAGAGAGACAGAGAGTCACAGAGAGAGAGACAGAGAGAGAGAAAGCGAGAGAGAGAGACAGAGAGAGAGACAGAGAGTCACAGAGAGAGAGACAGAGAGAGAGAGTCACAGAGAGAGAGAGAGAGACAGAGAGAGAGGGAGTCACAGAGAGAGAGAGACAGAGAGAGAGTCACAGAGAGAGAGAGACAGAGAGAGAGAGAGACAGGCAGAGAGTCACAGAGAGAGAGAGAGAGAGAGAGAGACACACAGAGAGTCACAGAGAGAGAGAGAGAGAGACAGAGAGAGAGAGAGAGACAGTCACAGAGAGAGAGAGAGTCACAGAGAGAGAGAGACAGAGAGAGCGAGAGACAGAGAGAGACAAGAAGACATGGACACCAAAAGAGAACAGAACGTGTGGTCACTGTGGGACAGGTGAGACTGAGACAGAGATGTACTTCCTCCTAAAATGTGAAGCGTTCAATCAAATTAGGAACTTTTACTTTAACAAATTCAACTCTGTAATTTCAGATTTTAAAACATGTAACAACTCAAAATTAAAAATACTCCTAGGAGAAGGGGATAGGAAGTATCTAGCTGCCCAATATGTCCTAACATGTCACAACATGAGGGACAATGAGTGACACACACACACACACACACACACACACACACACACACACACACACACACACACACACACTGTACGTATGCAATTAATAATCAATCTAGATGTTATATTAACAATATTGTATATTAATGTTATTGTGTATTAATATTATTGTATGTTTAATTTTGTTGATGCTTTGGCAATACTGTTTCTAAACTTTCATGCCAATAAAGCTATTGAAATTGAAACTGAATTGAGAGAGAGCAGGGATCTCTTCATATGATTCTAATCTAATTAAAGCAACAAGCCCTTTAATAAACACAGTGAAACTTTAAGCTAGCTAAACTTTTACAACAACCACATCTGGAAACACACCTGCACTGGACAGTGAGATATGTGCAAACTATCAGGAAACCATGTACTTGATCTGTTTACATGTTCTACTATATATAGATATAGATATATATAGATAGATATATATAGATATAGATATATATACTCCTTGATGTGGCTTTTACTTCACCTCATGAAGTCCTCAGTTATTTGAGTTGAAAATGTCCGCTCACCTGTCTGAAGGGTGAGCACATTATCAATGATGTGAATTAAAGCGACACACGTCCCTGAAGGAGAGGAGGAGAGGAGGATGACCACACACCAGCCCAGCGTCCTCTCTCTCTCTCCCTCCGTCTTTTCCCGTCTCTGCTCCCCCACTTAGGCCAATCTGTCCTCTAATTGTTCATTCACGGTGTGAATCTTTAAATAGGAGGCCCTAGCCTGGCGCTAAGATAATGACTCGCTCTGTGTCGTTAGCGAGCAAGGCTAAATTACCGCTCGGTGCAGAGTTACCATGGAAATAGGCCACAATGAGAGTGATTAGTCTTGTGTCTTTTACACACCGAGACACTTTGCAGTTCAGCAGGAGACACAGGAAACCTTCCTCCGTCCCCTCGCTGCCTCCGATTCTGCTGCAACTTGTATTTTCAGAGCGGGTCGCACTAATAGCGTCTCATGTACACTCAGGTCGCCTCGTGGGAATGAATGAGGATTAATATAAACTGTTCATCTTCATCTTATCTAATTAGTCAGGAAAGGCTGTCGAATAAAAGCGTCTGCTAAATGACTAATGTCATGTAATGTCATGAATACACACCAAACAGGAAGACACTTTCAGACGCTTCTGTCTAGGAAACCTTCTTCAATCACAGTGACTTTACTGAGGCTTCATTGTGGAGATTTGTAGCAGCTAACTGTGGTGTTTATTTAGATGTTTGTCTGTTAAATATGTTCATTTTTAAACTTCATGAACTGGCCTATTTCACTTTCTGTCTCTTTGTTTTCCTCTCCGTCTGCTCCTCTTTATCTTTCCCTGTTTTCATGAATAATTGTGAGAGTTGTTGCTGTTTTCTTCTGACGCATGTTTGTTCCTCTCCTATGTCTTTCCCTCTGTGCAGGTGTGTGTGTGTGTGTGTGGACCTGCTCATCCACATGTGATGATCCTCGGGGTGAGTGTGAGTGGCACGCCGCTGATACACAACATGAGAGTATTCTGCCCACTTCCTATCTGCCTCTCCCCCAAACAAGGAGAGGAGGCAGGAGAGCAGATTATCTGCCTCAGTGTGAGGCTGCCAGTCAATGTGAACATCACGAGTAGAGCAACTGAAATAGCCGTCATTACCTGGTCTGCTGCTGGCACCCACTGAGAGGGGTGTGTGTGTGTGTGTGTGTGTGTGTGTGTGTGTGTGTGTGTGTGTGTGTGTGTGTGTGTGTGTCAGTCAAACCAGTGGTCTCCAGAAGACCAGTGATCATAATATTTCTCACCAGAGGAGGTTGAATGCTAATCAGTGATATGATGACTCAGCGCATGAACACATTCTATGCATTGCTTTTAAATATCTTCACACACATCAAAGTGACTCCAGGCTTCAGAGTGAGTGTGAGTGTGTGTGTGTGTGTGTGTGTGTGTGTGTGTGGCTTCATCTTCTCCTTGAGATCACCAGATCATACACTGGTGTTTTATAAGAAAGTGTAATTGCTATCAATTAATGCATTTCATAATTGTAGTTCTTGTCCCAGAAACACTGATTGAAGTCTCTGTTAATAATCAAGCTAATAGTTTACTGATATGGTCACACAGAGACAATCTCCACCGTCTGACAGACAAACAACAGTCAGCAGAATCTCAGCTGAGTCTGTTAATGACTTCCGGGACTTTGGATAAGCTGATAAAGTCCACTTTCCTCTGCTGCCTCTCCGGCTCAGAGTAACATTCAAACACGCGTGTAACATGTAACATTCAAACACGCATGTAACATTCAAACACGTGTGAAACATTCAAACACGCGTGTAACATGTAACATTCAAACATGCGTGTAACATTCAAACAGGCGTGTAACATTCAAACAGGCGTGTAACATTCAAACACGCGTGTAACATTCAAACACGCGTGAAACATGTAACATTCAAACACGTGTGTAACATTCAAACATGCGCGCAACATTCAAACAGGCGCGTAACATTCAAACACGCGTGTAACATTCAAACGCGTGAAACATGTAACATTCAAACAGGCGTGTAACATTCAAACACGCGTGAAACATTCAAACATGCGTGTAACATTCAAACATGCGTGTAACATTCAAACATGCACGTAACATTCAAACATGCGTGTAACATTCAAACATGCGTGAAACATTCAAACACGCATGAAACATGTAACATTCAAACAGGCGTGTAACATTCAAACACGCGTGAAACATTCAAACACGCGTGAAACATGTAACATTCAAACAGGCGTGTAACATTCAAACAGGCGTGAAACATTCAAACACGCGTGGAACATGTAACATTCAAACATGCGTGAAACATTCAAACACGCGTGAAACACGTAACATTCAAACAGGCGTGGAACATTCAAACACGTGTAACATTCAAACACGCGTGTAACATTCAAACACGCATGAAACATTGAAACACGCGTGAAACATGTCACATTCAAACAGGCGTGTAACATTCAAACACGCGTGAAACATTCAAACACGCATGTAACATTCAAACACGTGTGAAACATGTAACATTCAAACAGGCGTGTAACATTCAAACAGGCGTGTAACATTCAAACACGCGTGAAACATTCAAACACGCGTGAAACATGTAACATTAAAACAGGCGTGTAACATGTAACATTCAAACAGGCGTGTAACATTCAAACACGCGTGAAACATTCAAACACGCATGTAACATTCAAACACGTGTGAAACATGTAACATTCAAACAGGCGTGAAACATGTAACATTCAAACAGGCGTGTAACATTCAAACACGCATGAAACATTCAAACACGCATGTAACATTCAAACACGTGTGAAACATGTAACATTCAAACAGGCGTGTAACATTCAAACACGCGTGAAACATTCAAACACGCGTGAAACATGTAACATTCAAACAGGCGTGAAACATTCAAACACGCGTGAAACATGTAACATTCAAACAGGCGTATAACATTCAAACAGACGTGAAACATTCAAACACGTGTGAAACATGTAACATTCAAACAGGCGTGTAACATTCAAACACGCGTGAAACATTCAAACACGCGTGAAACATGTAACATTCAAACATGCGTGAAACATTCAAACGCGTGAAACACGTAACATTCAAACAGGCGTGTAACATTCAAACACGTGTAACATTCAAACACGCATGTATTATTCAAACACGTGTGAAACATTCAAACACGCGTGAAACATGTAACATTCAAACAGGCGTGTAACATTCAAACACGCGTGAAACATTCAAACACGCATGTAACATTCAAACACGTGTGAAACATGTAACATTCAAACAGGCGTGTAACATTCAAACACGCGTGAAACATGTAACATTCAAACATGCGTGAAACATTCAAACGCGTGAAACACGTAACATTCAAACAGGCGTGTAACATTCAAACACGTGTAACATTCAAACACGCATGTATTATTCAAACACGTGTGAAACATTCAAACACGCGTGAAACATGTAACATTCAAACAGGCGTGTAACATTCAAACACGCGTGAAACATTCAAACACGCATGTAACATTCAAACACGTGTGAAACATGTAACATTCAAACAGGCGTGTAACATTCAAACACGCGTGAAACATTCAAACACGCGTGAAACATGTAACATTCAAACAGGCGTGTAACATTCAAACACGCGTGAAACATGTAACATTCAAACAGGCGTATAACATTCAAACAGACGTGAAACATTCAAACACGCGTGAAACATGTAACATTCAAACATGCGTGAAACATTCAAACGCGTGAAACACGTAACATTCAAACAGGCGTGTAACATTCAAACACGTGTAACATTCAAACACGTGTGTAACATTCAAACACGCATGTATTATTCAAACATGTGTGAAACATTCAAACACGCGTGAAACATGTAACATTCAAACAGGCGTGTAACATTCAAACACGCGTGAAACATTCAAACACGCATGTAACATTCAAACACGTGTGAAACATGTAACATTCAAACAGGCGTGTAACATTCAAACAGGCGTGTAACATTCAAACACGCGTGAAACATTCAAACACGCGTGAAACATGTAACATTAAAACAGGCGTGTAACATTCAAACATGCGTGAAACATTCGAACACGCATGTAACATTCAAACATGTGTGAAACATGTAACATTCAAACAGGCGTGTAACATTCAAACAGGCGTGTAACATTCAAACATGCGTGAAACATGTAACATTCAAACACGCGTGTAACATTCAAACAGGCGTGAAACATTCAAACACACGTGAAACATGTAACATTCAAACAGGTGTGTAACATTCAAACAGGCGTGTAACATTCAAACACGTGTAACATTCAAACACGTGTAACATTCAAACACGCGTGTAACATTCAAACACGCATGTATTATTCAAACACGCGTGAAACATTCAAACACGCGTGAAACATGTAACATTCAAACAGACGTGTAACATTCAAACACGCGTGAAACATTCGAACACGCATGTAACATTCAAACATGTGTGAAACATGTAACATTCAAACAGGCGTGTAACATTCAAACAGGCGTGTAACATTCAAACAGGCGTGAAACATTCAAACACGCGTGAAACATGTAACATTCAAACAGGCGTGTAACATTCAAACACGCGTGTAACGAGCAGCATGAGTCGTATAACCGACACACTCATCTTGCCACGCATCAAGGACTGTTATTTAGCAAACTTCTCCAGCTTTATTCAATTAAAAGGTGGTTCCTGGTTATTGTCCGGTGCTTTCTAACAAGCTATTACCCGCCCGGGGCAAAGCTAATGCTCTTAGCACACATTACTAGCAGTAATCCTCATCTCCGAGCTCAAGCCGTTGTGTCTGGACCAGTGAGAGGGGCTGCAGCAGTGACAGCAGGTGCTGAAGCCTCAGCTAACCCTGGCTAACACCGCCTGAGCTCCATGAAACAGGAAATGCGGGGAGGGATACTTACCTACTTACTGAATTACGTACGTACTTACTTACACACACACATGCATCACACACACTGCCTGACTCACTGTGACACACACATGCACACGAAGGGGGGGGGGGGGGGGGGGGGTAAAACAAAGGCGGCGTGCTGAACTGGAGGAGATGATCGTTGGGTCACATCTACATGACAGCTCAGCACCGCAGGAAAACGACGGGGCTTCCTAAACCCCTGGAGGGACGACCGCTAGCCCTCGGGCCTGTGCTCTCTGTGTGTGTGTGTGTGTGTGTGTGTGTGTCTGTGTGTGTCTGTGTGTGTGTGTGTGTGTGTGTGTTGACTGAAGAGTAACACATTTACAATTCTAACTAGTTTACAGTTGAGATTAACGCCGCATAAATCACTGAAGTTAACACCTGGTGAAACTTTAACGTCTGTTAAAAAGGTGACATTAAACGCTGACAGTCAATACTTTAATATGTATTCATGTCTTGACCAGAAGGTGAAATGTGCCTC
>NW_027176517.1:2691884-2696884 GCF_023349555.1 Cebidichthys violaceus | reverse complement strand
CTCTCTCTCTCTCTGTGTCTCTCTGTGTCTCTCTCTCTCTGTGTCTCTCTGTCTCTCTCTCAGTAAATAGTCCTGAGGCTTTGCGGCTGTACACATGTATCCATCTGTCTGCGTAGTTTTGAAAACTTCTGAGATGAGAATAAGTTATTATGAAAAAGTAAATACATTTATTTCAGAAACGACATGTTTCTGGTCAATACATGTTCTGATAACGTCGTTGACAGACAGCATCAGGTGAAGATGGGGGTCACAATAATGTCCATGGCATAATCCTAAATCTATTATGATGACACATTGAGAGATGCCTTTGTGATGTTAAGGGAATAAAAAACGGCCATTATGGTTCTCTCTCTCTCTCTCTCTCTCTCTCTCTCTCTCTCTCTCTCTCTCTCTCTCTCCAGACAGGACAGCATTACATTGTCAGTGGTAATTTACCTCTCATCGGTCTACACTAATTATTGTCACATTCATCAGATTCATCAAGGCAAGAGGGGCCAGGCCTGAAGCTGAGGTGTGTGTGTGTGTGTGTGTGTGTGTGTGTGTGTGTGTGTGTGTGTGTGTGTGTGTGTGAGATAAGAGGGACAACGCGTATTCATCTCTAATTAGACCAAGCTGTGTGATTAATTATACAGTCCGCCTTTTTTTACTCCAAGGGCTGAGGATGATGTTGTTGATGGGAGGTAAAATAAATATAGAAGAGGAGGAAGAGGGGGAAAGATGGAGGGAGAGAAGACGAAGAAAGAAAGATGTTACGAGACGTCGAGGCAATGAAACACGGAGCGGGAAACGGGACGTTGACATCGGGGGGAGGAAGAGAGGCTGAAAAGAGAGAAAGCAGAGCGATGGAGATGGAGAAGAAGTGAGCCAACGAAGCAGAGGTGAAGTGTTTTGTCATGTGCTCTCAGTGTAATTCCCACCTGACAAAAAGGCCTCGAATCAGGGGAAATTGCAACTTGTCACCCAGCAAATAAACTGCCCTGATAACTGATTAATAACGCACACCTGCGACAGCTGCACACACACACACACACACACACACACACACACACACACACACACACACACGCACACACGCACAGACACGCACACATGCACAGACACACACACACACACACACACACACACACACACACACATGCAGAGACACACACATGCAGAGACACACGTAAACAGAGAAAGAGTGCACACACACTGATGAGTGCACATGAGTCCAGTGCATTTTATTTATAGATGTATATGTATATACACACATATATACATATATATACACATATACATATATATATATATATATATATATATATATATATATATACATATACATATGCAGCTTTATTGTACAACTCAACGCAAAAAAGCAAGTTGGCAAAAGTAAATCACTACAAAAGAAAAGTGCTTTAACAATGTGTTTGGAATCTGTTAAAGTCTAAAATGTGTTCTGATTTGTACTGATTTGTATTGATTTGTACCGATTTGTATTGATTTGTACTGATTTGTACTGATTTGTACTGATTTGTATTGATTTGTACTGATTTGTACTGATTTGTACCGATTTGTATTGATTTGTACTGATTTGTATTGATTTGTACTGATTTGTATTGATTTGTACTGATTTGTATTGATTTGTACTGATTTCTGCGGCGCCTGTCGCACAGTCACGTCCCAGCCGGTATGAATAGCTCTGATGCTAAATACTGGCGTGAATGTTGCTTACACATCGAGGTGTGTGAAGGCCTTTTACACTGAAGCATGATTCCAACAACCCGTCTCTTCAGACTGAGCGTGGAGTCATGGAGACACGGAGCACTGGAGCTTCACTTCACTTGACTTCCTGCCAACCTCACACAAAACACAGAGTTGATGGCATTAAGCAATTTTGATAATGTATCTGTAAAGTTTGATCATAGACGCTATAATACCGCAAAAAAATGTGAACATCCCGTCCCCGGAGACAAAGACAACAACAATGGGAGAGGAAAGAATTCAATTACAGACTGATGGAGCTTGTGATAGAGCGAGAGGATCAGCTCTGCTCCTTCTCTTCCCTTTCCTGAGATGATACACACACACACACACACACACACACACACACACACACACACACACACACACAGGAGAAGTCATTTAGAGTGACATGTACTCCTGGTGTTTATTATATCCTCACACCTCTCTCTCTCTGCTCACACGTTCCCGGCCTCTGATCCTCGCTGTGATTGGACAACAACAGTCGGACCAGGACGAGGCCAGGCCAGGCCACACTCGACACCCCCAAACTCTTACACTTCCTTTAGCACACACACACACACACACACACACACACACATACACACACACACAGAGACACACACACATGCATATAGCAGGACCATCTCCTCCAAACAAAACCTCTTCATCTGCAGCACAATGGAGGCTCTCCTGAAAGCCTATCATTTTCACTGGCACTGGGTCGAATGGCGACGGAGGGGAGGAGGGGGAGGGGAAGGGGGAGGAGGGAGGGAGCGAGGACGGGGACAGTGTCGAAAATTGGATCAGAGCCGAGTGTTGTCGTTTGGAGTTTTATCAGCGAAGCCTGACGCCCCAAAAGGTCATCTGACATAATGGCTGATGAATCTAGAAACGCGCTGAGCAGGATTTTCATTTGCAATTTTCAATTTAGCCAGGCGGAGCCTCTCGCTGCAGCCCTCCCTGATAACCGTCTCAAGCCTGTCAGCGCTATCACACCGCCTGTCACACATCAAGCAGCTGTTGTAACCAAAGAGAGAGAGAGAGAGAGAGAGAGAGAGAGAGAGAGAGAGAGAGACAGAGAGAGAGAGAGAGAGACAGAGAGAGAGAGAGACAGCTTTGGCTGTTACTGTTTCTAAACTTTCATGCCAATAAAGCTATTGAAATTGAAATTGAATTGACAGAGAGAGAAAGAGAGAGAGACAGAGAGAGAGAGACAGACAGACAGAGAGAAAGAGAGAGAGAGACAGAGAGAGAGAGACAGAGAGAGAGAGACAGACAGACAGACAGACAGACAGAGAGAAAGAGAGAGAGAGAGAGAGAGAGGGAGAGAGAGAGACAGAGAGAGATAAATAAATGTATTATTTGAATGAATTCAGAGGTCAGAGAGGTCAGAGAGTGTTTCAGTCACTGAGAGCTCTGCTGCTGTCAGAACATCCTCACAAACTCACATAGAAGCGTTGTTGAACACATCCTTGTTTTCTGGGCTTGTCTTTGATGTAACATACCAGCACTGTGGGAGCAGGTGGAACCACAACAGCACACATTCAATGTTACACTTTGAAACTTTGTTCTACTACAAAGGAACTTGCATAAGTGGAAAGAATTGGATGTGAGCGGATGAAATCAACAGAAATACGTGTGTCAGTCCCTCCTTTTTTCTTCACTTGTTGTTTCATAGGTTTGTTTTTTTAACTTCACTAGACTTGTTTAAACCTGCAGTGAGCTCAGTTTAGTAACACATGAAGCACTTCAAGCGGAGAGAAAGTGAAGCTTTAGTATTTGATTAGGGTTGAATGAAGACTATCCGACACTGCAGCTGGAGACGATACTCTCGTCATGCTTTCTGGAAAACACAAACTGAAATCATCCATCCGTTAGTGATCCTAATAAGCTTTTACTGACGTGTGTGTACAACTAGCACTTTGAAATAATAATAATAATACTCGTGGTATGTTGATGTACCTAAAACAACAGCTGTGCCTTAAACCTGCTCTGAGTGACAGACATGAGAGTTTCCTGTCCGGATGTGTCGCACATTATCAGGCCCTCTTGTGTTTTAATTACACACAGCCACGTATAGCTAATAACACAACACCTACTGCAGTCTACAGCTGAACTCATCATGTTTACGTCAGATCACAACATCACAACTGGAAGACTGAGAAGAAGAAAATTATTCTTCCACAGTTTTTCTTCATATTGCTTGATGAGGTCATCGCATTAAGTCATTTCAACCGAATGAGAAACGTATAAAATACAAGGAGCCGAGGAGGAGCATTCTAGAGCAGGACATGAGGACATGATGAAGGAGACGTCCCACTAGAGCTGCCATCTAGCTCCTCTTCTGTGGAACCAGGTCCTAGTTTCACACACTCACCACATTGCTGAGACCCACTGCTACGATCATCACTATTAGTCACATTACTATGATTATTGCTGATACCATTAATGCTTTTCTTATCGTTATTAATATATCATATCCACAATATTTTAAAATCCTCTAAAGTCTTTTCTTGCCTTTTATTCAGTTGGTTTGCAACAGAACAAGAGGAAAAGGATCTCCAGCATGAGCAGAGGACAAACATAGAACAATAAAACTGTGACCTGCAGAAACTTAAAGTGCATCATTGGGACATTCACTAAAAAGGGAACAGGAAAGTGTTGTGTCAAAATATTACAGCAACGAGCAACCAGAGAGGACAACGTCATGGCTGACAACTTGTACCGAGTTTAAGCAGATGTATGAGTGTTGTCTGTTTTGCACTCAACTAGTTGTCACTTGTCGTTCTATGCCGGCCATTCTGGAGTACTTGAGTTGACAGCGATCTTCCCAGACATCGAGGAGTTTGTATCCATTCAGACGAGAGGATCAAATCGAGGCTCTTCAGAGAGGCCTGCAGCCAAGGCTTCCAGAGCAAACAGACACACAGAGCTGCTCCCCATCACTGCCTATTCATCCCTCTACATCCCACCTGACAGAGAGGGGGAGAGAGAGACAGAGCAGCAGAGACAGAGAGAGAGAGAGAGACAGAGAGACAGAGAGAGGGGGGAGAGAGACACACAGAGTAGCAGAGAGAGAGAGACAGACAGAGAGACGGCGACACAGAGCAGCAGAGAGAGAGAGAGACAGACACAGAGCAGCAGAGAGAGAGACAGACAGACAGAGAGAGAGACAGAGCAGCAGAGAGAGAGAGAGAGAGAGAGAGACAGACAGAGAGAGAGACAGAGCAGCAGAGAGAGAAACAGAGACACAGAGCAGCAGGGAGAGAGAGAGA
>NW_027176517.1:2674384-2686884 GCF_023349555.1 Cebidichthys violaceus | reverse complement strand
ATGTTCTAAACAACTAGCTGTGTTAACGTCACAGTGTAGTCTGGTTTATGTTCTAAAGAACTAGCCGTGTTAGCGTCACAGCGTAGTCTGGTTTATGTTCTAAAGAACTAGCCGTGTTAGCGTCACAGCGTAGTCTGGTTTATGTTCTAAACAACTAGCCGTGTTAGCGTCACAGCGTAGTCTGGTTTATGTTCTAAACAACTAGCCGTGTTAGCGTCACAGCGTAGTCTGGTTTATGTTCTAAACAACTAGCCGTGTTAGGGTCACAGCGTAGTCTGGTTTATGTTCTAAACAACTAGCCGTGTTAACGTCACAGCGTAGTCTGGTTTATGTTCTAAACAACTAGCCGTGTTAACGTCACAGCGTAGTCTGGTTTATGTTCTAAACAACTAGCCGTGTTAACGTCACAGCGTAGTCTGGTTTATGTTCTAAAGAACTAGCCGTGTTAACGTCACAGCGGAGTCTGGTTTATGTTCTAAACAACTAGCCGTGTTAGCGTCACAGCGTAGTCTGGTTTATGTTCTAAACAACTAGCCGTGTTAGCGTCACAGCGTAGTCTGGTTTTGTTCTAAAGAACTAGCCGTGTTAACGTCACAGCGTAGTCTGGTTTATGTTCTAAACAACTAGCCGTGTTAGCGTCACAGCGTAGTCTGGTTTATGTTCTAAACAACTAGCTGTGTTAGCGTCACAGCGTAGTCTGGTTTATGTTCTAAAGAACTAGCTGTGTTAACGTCACAGTGTAGTCTGGTTTATGTTCTAAACAACTAGCTGTGTTAGCGTCACAGCGTAGTCTGGTTTATGTTCTAAACAACTAGCTGTGTTAACGTCACAGTGTAGTCTGGTTTATGTTCTAAACAACTAGCTGTGTTAGCGTCACAGCGTAGTCTGGTTTATGTTCTAAACAACTAGCTGTGTTAACGTCACAGCGTAGTCTGGTTTATGTTCTAAAGAACTAGCTGTGTTAGCGTCACAGCGTAGTCTGGTTTATGTTCTAAAGTTCTTCTGACTTCTTCTCTTCTTCACTGCTGGCTGTCGTTCCAGTTTACTTTGTCATTCCCACAGTTACTGACCCAGTCCTCCCCAAACTAGTTAACGGCTGCCCTGCTTCATCATGCGTCATGGTTACCGGTGCACCAATCAACTGCCACTTCCCCTGATGATGTCATAGGTCAGCGGGGCTGCCATTAAAACACAGAGGAATCGCCATGGTAACGCTGAATGTTCTGCCATGGTGGTGGTCGTGGCAGTTGTGGGAGAAGGTTTACTGGAAGGGAAGTGTAAGTATGTGTGTGTGTGTTATTCAACGGTGTTTGGGACACAGAGTTGAGTCAGCCATTACCCAGAAGACACTGCAGCTTCAGGGGGAGAAAGGAAGCACTGTATCCCATGAAGGTCTGACACATACTCATGTACACACACACACACACACACACACACACACACACACACACACACACACACACACACACACAGAGAGAGAATGGCCAAACACACACACAGAATGGCCAAACACACACGCACACAGACCTCCTGGTTTCTTGCTAATCTAGTTACTCAGGCCACCCACAAGTGACCCGTCCTCCACCATGTGACAAGGTGGGAGGCCAAAACTACCACAATGTGTCATCTCTCCACGCAAACACACACACACACACACACACACACACACACACACACACACACACACACACACACACACACACACACACACACACACGCTCAAACTAACAACCCAACTTCACCCCTTATTGCGTTACAGCTATTTCAGTTAGTGAGACAAGGCACCTGGTGAGCTCAGCTTAGGTTGTGTCCTCCATATAGTTTATAGTTCAACAAACACGATGTCTAGAGCCCCAATAAGATGGTGGTGTTCATAGCAACACGGCACATGTTAGTGATGGTACAGATTGTTGATCTTTCATAAGTCCAACATTTTAATTTACCTTTGATCATTGGGTACCGTATCCAATGTTCATCAGGTAATAAGTAAGTCGATGTAGATGTTCTATCTGCTGACGACATGAGTTCTCAGAGGTCACGGCTCTCTTAATGCTATTGTTTAAACACACACACTTCATATCCTCACTCTCTGCCCTGTTGTCATGGAATTATTTATCACGTTTATCTTTGTGACCACTTTAAGGACTTTGCATTCGGAGGAGGAGAGGAGGGAGGCTTTGGGACCCACCCAAGTGCTCTTGAGCCACAACACATTTACAGTTTTATAGACTGTGGAGCAAAACCTGTTTTTTCTACAAGCGCTGGTGCTGACCGGCCTGTCACACTCTATTAATAGATGCTGCTGGGTTGTGTCCCGATGAGTCGCCCCTCTTGTTCATACTGTATGTGTGTGTGTGTCTTTAGTGTGTGTTCATCTTTCCCCTGCTGCCAAAGGCCCCATTCCCATCCCTTGATCTGGAACAATGTGCTTCAGTCAGAAGAAGAGAGAGACAGAGCCGCCTTAGAAACTGCCACACACACACACACACACACACACACACACACACACACACACACACACACACACACAACCCACTCAAAATAACAGCTGAGTATCACTCCTGCATCCAAACATCAATAAACCTTAACGTGGATATAAGATCCCAGCTCGTCACAGCAAGACTTTGAGTCAGAGTACAAACCCGTTTTCACAAACAGGCCCCGTCCCATGAATAATAAGTGTCCAACTATGCCAGAGGTCACATCCACGCTCCACTCCCCACAGCTTTCCCAACCGACCCCCTCATTAGGGAAATGTTTGTCCCAGTTGGGAGGGTGGGACGGGTGAGAAACGGCGGAGAAAAACAGGGAGGGAGGGAGGGAGGGAGGGAGGGGGACGGGGGACGGGGGACGGAGCCGTCGCTGAAGAAAGTTAGGACGTCTGAGAGACTTCAGGGAATAATTGCAGGCGAATAACTTTGTTGACAAATGTTGTTGCTTAGATTTAATAAAAGGCAGCAGACTTTACAGCAGTTGGAGAAGTTCTGTTATTGCTGTTAAAAAGCCTCATTTCTGTGGTAGACCGTGTTTGTGCTCAGTCATATTCCTCACAACACACACACACACACACACACACACACACACACACAAAGTGACTGATTCAGCAGTTTGCACTGTGTCCACTAAATTGGGATGAAAAAAAAAAACGTTCTACCTTTCAAAAGACGGCAGAGCAGCAAATGCAGGAAATGAAAACATGCACTTGAAGAGAGAAGAGCTTGTATGGATGTGCCAAACATTTGCATTTAGCAATCACTGCTTTGGGGACAGTAGAAGCTCCAGTGGTTAGTCGACGTCATGAAATAGAAATGCAGCTCAGCAAATGTTCTGCAAGAAAGACACAGTCCACATTGTCCTTTCATACGTGTAGACGTGCAGCCCTTTAGCTGCAATGGCACATGGCTGTTTACTCATTTTGATTCATATTTCTGGTCACAATGACTATAAAGTACGTTACTTGCTGAATGAGACAAAGATCCAACATCAGTCCATCTCCTCTTAGAGGTAACAAGAGGCTGCATTTTGTTTGCACAGTAAACATATTAGTGTCTCTTTGTCATGCATGACAAATAATGTATTTCAATAAATGTACAGTGGGACTAGCCTGGCCCGACCTCGGCTGACTGGGTCGGCCTCAGTTTATGTGTTCTACTTCTATTCACTTCATTGATCAGTCGATCAACGGAAAATTAACCAGCGAGAATTATGATAATCTGCAGATCATTAGATTGTATTTACATTCAACACATTCACTGCTGGGCTAACACTCTTCTCTTCTGTGACACCGAATGTGTTGGTCAAAGAAAAACAAGCACAGACTTCAGCTGTGATGGACATTCTTTTACTACTGTTTATATACCAAACAATGAATCTAGAAAATCTGATTAATCAATAGTAATACATGTTGTTTGCCTCCAGGTGTTACAATGAATGGTTGAATGACTATTAAACTGATATGAGTGATGAAGATGTACAAGAAGATAGCTTTATCTCTAGTCTCTCACACACGCACGCACACGCACACGCACACACACACACACACACACACACACACACACACACACACACTCTCTGTTGGTGGCTGCTGCTTCCACTGGATGAATGAGGCCTCTGTTCTCTCTGGCTCTCGGCCCTCTTCATGCCCCGCTGCTGACTGGCAGATTGGAAGTAACAAATTGCTGCGTCCTCAGAATGATAATTAGCAAAGCCATGAAGGCGGTTTTGTTTAAAGGGAGCACGATGTGAGCCAAACTTTCTGGTCACCTGACTGACTTCTGATACCCTGAAACTTTACGAGCAACACGAGGATTCAAACTTTTGGACTTTAGTTATGATTCCAAACGCAGTTTATTTTTCACCGCTGTCCCGGAGCCCCCTATAAGTCACCGACGTAATAAAGCTAATTCTGAGCCGCAGTGCAAAGGTGCAGGATTGTTTTAAGTCCAGAAAAACCTTCCATTGATGTCTCTGAGAGAAATCTCCATGGCACACATAGATCTTATCTGAGGCGTGAGGAAAACAGAACTTGGCGGCCTTTTAATAATCAAGTGTGTGCAGTGGAGAGAGAGTCTCCTCCTCCCCTCGCTCTGCTGCCTTTAGCACAGCTCCAGCATCTCCATCAACAAGTCAATAGAAGCTCGGGCTCGCCGAGACATTAGCTAGGAAGCTATGGAGGTGAGCAGGGCTTATTATAAGCCTCTTAGTGATTCTGCAGGAGGTGAAGAAATGGTCTCTGTTAAGGGAATCAATCCCGGGGTAATTACCTAGCCACACTGCAGGCTGCTGAGGAGGACTAGGACCCGGCTGAGGTGGCGAAGGCTAGTGAGCTCCAGTTCAATAAGAGCCTTTTAGGAGAGCCCATTGTCTCAGACTTAAGAGAGGGGAGCAGACTGATAATGATGATGATGATGATGATGATGATAAATACACAGCTAGTAATCAAGTGGTGTTTGACTGGCACAAGTGCACAGCGGGGCTCGTCAGAGTTTAGCTGCACACGGGCGGCCGATCTATAATCCATCCATCTCGGAGGCTCCCTTGCCCGGGGTCACTCTCCCAGCATGCACTGGGAGAGAGGAAAGGGAAACACGAGGAGAGAACAGGTAGACGTGCTGCATCCCATTTCTTCACCTCCGTCCTCGTCCTCTTCCCTCATCAAGTAAAACATCACAAGTCCAGAATCATTGTATCATCATATGAACATATTATCATACGTTCTGCTCATGACTCCTTCATGAAGCAGCATGTTGATTATAGTTTGTTGTATTAAATGATGTACTGTCAGAACCGGTCAGGTCACTGAGGGATGATTACATAAAGTGTGAATTAGACGGTTCTCACTGCTACACTTGTGTAAGTGCACCATGAACTTCAAATGAAGAAACATGGAACATCTGCACAGCACTTATACACACATATACATAACTGTAAAAAAGGTGGCAGCAGTCTATTCTGCTGAATCCCAAAAAGAAGACGACTTCTATCTGCCGACTCGGCTAATTTTAAAAGGTTAACCCTTCGCTAACTTAAACGGGGTTGTAATAATAATTCATCAGACAGATGTGATCTGTGAAGTCTGATTCTAAGGACAGAGTAGGACTCTGCTCTCCGGCTGCTCATGTAGTGTTTCTGTAGACAGAAATATCAAAAATAAAGCTCAGACAGATGTTATAGTTGGCCCAATCTCATTTTACTACGCATTAAGTATCGTATATTTAAGTCTTTATGTGGACAACTACATGAAGCTGACATTGGAGTACAAACACAGGTATGTTGGACTGATGAAGGGATTAAAGGGTTGTTGGTTCAACAGCCGGTAGAATTAAAGTGAATCTAGGTAACATAACAACAACTATCCGGTAAACTAACTACTTCTGTATCTTCTCCGGTCGGACCACCGGCGACGATTCATTTACTTCTTCTGCTTCTGTGAGGGTGGACGACGTCTCCAGCAAGCTCAGACTCTGCCCCCAAGAGATACAGAGACTCAACGGCAGCCGACAAAGAGACGTTCAGGACTGACGAACAGATGAAAAGGTTGTTGGATAAATGACCAGCAGAGTGAATTCAATCCCAACGAGCAGCAGCGACCTGCAGGCTGCAGACAATGAGCAGCGCATTCTGTAGTGCATGCTCAGAAACACCCCACTGTGTGTCTGTCCTTCAGTCAATAATATCATGCAAATATAGAACCTATCGCTATCTTTATTCATACAGCGACGTACATTTTAAGTGATACTCCGGTTGACTAAACACAGACAGGCGGGGAGACAGCTCGGTTAGCAGACAGACAGGCAGACAGACACATAGCTGGAGCCTTGCTGCTCTGACACCTGGGAAGCTATTTGCAACAATGCACACAGAAGGAGGACGTGAAAGAAAGGTAAAAGAGAGAAACTAGATAAAGTAAAAGCACTCTTTCATGTGAAATCAAGAGTTTCGGGGGCAGAGTTCAGCCATAAGTGGCGCTGCTACAACACACGGCGCAGAGAAAAATTAATTTCACATTCTTTAATTTTCAGAATAAAATGGCCAGCCATTTCAGGTCGAATAATTGTTTGAACCAATGATTTTATCATTAATCCGACAGCGGCCCACGAGAGCCGGGGGTCACGCCGGAGGTTGATTAGGTACGAGGAGCACAAAGAGCCCTCCAGTCGATGCCATTGAAAAGGAGCAAGTCATTTAGATTGTGAATTGGTCCCGGGGCTGCGAGGCTCGCTCCATTACAGGCCATTTTCAATTTCAGCCTCACAATAAACATCAAGCCGGGCCAAGGAAATTACAGCATCTTGGAGATGTAGCCGAACAGATAGGTGGGGTACGGACAAGATGACATGACTGGAGGGAGAGGAGGGGCGGTAATGGTGAGGGCTGCAGGGAGAAAGAAAAGCAGAGATTATCCAAAGTGGAAAACTGGAGGTGTGAAAGAGAAAGACATTCCAACCTCTCCGACGCCGACAGAGTTCTACATACGGCGCCTTCATGCACTCACACGACCGATGCATAGACTGACGCCGCGCAGGAAAGTTTGTCTGAACCAGAATTCATGCGCTTTATGACCGCGTTGTCCTTGAATTAATATTCTGTGGATCGGATTAGAAAATGATGAACGATGGATGTGCACAAAACAAAAACGAGTGAGTTTGCCTCGTAGATATCAGCAAGTGTACAAATGTAATTAGTGTTATTCTTCAGAGGACAACACGCAACACGCAGCGAACAAAGAAGTGCATTTACTACGCCAACCAAGGACTTACCATCGTCTCTTTAATGTTGCGCTTTTCAATTACAAGCAGGCAAAGTGGGAACAAGTAACCGTTTGTCCATCTTACCGTCAGACACACAAGTGTGCAATCTGGAGGCACGCCTGTGTCGGTCCTAAACCATTTTCAGCACCATGAATGGAACCGCAAACGCAGGTTGTTTACACCCCAAATATCTGTATGGAGCATTCAGTACAAGTAATTAAATTACTTTCATCGGTGCCTCAAAGCAATGGATAGAATTCCATTGCTTTTTGTGACCATGTTGTTGTATAGTTATGGCATACATGAATAGGAAAGCATCATTTACCTTAACGTCACTGTTATGAAAATAAAAAGTCAGATCAACATCGTTCTTTACTCCTGGTGTTCTCAGAGGAAGGTTACATGAGTACCAGTGGTTCTGATGTTCTCAGAGGAAGGTTACATGAGTACCAGTGGTTCTGATGTTCTACAGAGGAAGGTTACATGAGTACCAGTGGTTCTGATGTTCTCATACAGAGGAAGGTTACATGTATACCAGTGGCTCTGATGTTCTCAGAGGAAGGTTACATGAGTACCAGTGGTTCTGATGTTCTCATACAGAGGAAGGTTACATGTGTACCAGTGGTTCTGATGTTCTCAGAGGAAGGTTACATGAGTACCAGTGGTTCTGATGTTCTCATACAGAGGAAGGTTACATGAGTACCAGTGGTTCTGATGTTCTCATTCAGAGGAAGGTTACATGAGTACCAGTGGTTCTGATGTTCTCATTCAGAGGAAGGTTACATGAGTACCAGTGGTTCTGATGTTCTCAGAGGAAGGTTACATGAGTACCAGTGGTTCTGATGTTCTCATACAGAGGAAGGTTACATGAGTACCAGTGGTTCTGATGTTCTCATACAGAGGAAGGTTACATGAGTACCAGTGGTTCTGATGTTCTCATTCAGAGGAAGGTTACATGTGTACCAGTGGTTCTGATGTTCTCAGAGGAAGGTTACATGAGTACCAGTGGTTCTGATGTTCTACAGAGGAAGGTTACATGAGTACCAGTGGTACTGATGTTCTCATACAGAGGAAGGTTACATGAGTACCAGTGGTTCTGATGTTCTCATTCAGAGGAAGGTTACATGTGTACCAGTGGTTCTAATGTTCTCAAAGGAAGGTTACATGAGTACCAGTGGTTCTGATGTTCTCATACAGAGGAAGGTTACATGAGTACCAGTGGTTCTGACGTTCTCAGAGGAAGGTTACATGAGTACCAGTGGTTCTGATGTTCTCATACAGAGGAAGGTTACATGAGTACCAGTGGTTCTGATGTTCTACAGAGGAAGGTTACATGAGTACCAGTGGTTCTGATGTTCTCATTCAGAGGAAGGTTACATGTATACCAGTGGTTCTGATGTTCTCAGAGGAAGGTTACATGAGTACCAGTGGTTCTGATGTTCTCATTCAGAGGAAGGTTACATGAGTACCAGTGGTTCTGATGTTCTCAGAGGAAGGTTACATGAGTACCAGTGGTTCTGATGTTCTCATACAGAGGAAGGTTACATGAATACCAGTGGTTCTGATGTTCTCATTCAGAGGAAGGTTACATGTGTACCAGTGGTTCTAATGTTCTCAAAGGAAGGTTACATGAGTACCAGTGGTTCTGATGTTCTCATACAGAGGAAGGTTACATGAGTACCAGTGGTTCTGACGTTCTCAGAGGAAGGTTACATGAGTACCAGTGGTTCTGATGTTCTCATACAGAGGAAGGTTACATGAGTACCAGTGGTTCTGATGTTCTACAGAGGAAGGTTACATGAGTACCAGTGGTTCTGATGTTCTCATTCAGAGGAAGGTTACATGTATACCAGTGGTTCTGATGTTCTCAGAGGAAGGTTACATGAGTACCAGTGGTTCTGATGTTCTCATTCAGAGGAAGGTTACATGAGTACCAGTGGTTCTGATGTTCTCAGAGGAAGGTTACATGAGTACCAGTGGTTCTGATGTTCTCATACAGAGGAAGGTTACATGAGTACCAGTGGTTCTGATGTTCTCATACAGAGGAAGGTTACATGAGTACCAGTGGTTCTGATGTTCTCATTCAGAGGAAGGTTACATGTGTACCAGTGGTTCTGATGTTCTCAGAGGAAGGTTACATGAGTACCAGTGGTTCTGATGTTCTACAGAGGAAGGTTACATGAGTACCAGTGGTACTGATGTTCTCATACAGAGGAAGGTTACATGTGTACCAGTGGTTCTGATGTTCTCATTCAGAGGAAGGTTACATGTGTACCAGTGGTTCTAATGTTCTCAAAGGAAGGTTACATGAGTACCAGTGGTTCTGATGTTCTCATACAGAGGAAGGTTACATGAGTACCAGTGGTTCTGACGTTCTCAGAGGAAGGTTACATGAGTACCAGTGGTTCTGATGTTCTCATACAGAGGAAGGTTACATGAGTACCAGTGGTTCTGATGTTCTACAGAGGAAGGTTACATGAGTACCAGTGGTTCTGATGTTCTCATTCAGAGGAAGGTTACATGTATACCAGTGGTTCTGATGTTCTCAGAGGAAGGTTACATGAGTACCAGTGGTTCTGATGTTCTCATTCAGAGGAAGGTTACATGAGTACCAGTGGTTCTGATGTTCTCAGAGGAAGGTTACATGAGTACCAGTGGTTCTGATGTTCTCATACAGAGGAAGGTTACATGAGTACCAGTGGTTCTGATGTTCTCATTCAGAGGAAGGTTACATGTGTACCAGTGGTTCTGATGTTCTCAGAGGAAGGTTACATGAGTACCAGTGGTTCTGATGTTCTACAGAGGAAGGTTACATGAGTACCAGTGGTTCTGATGTTCTCATACAGAGGAAGGTTACATGAGTACCAGTGGTTCTGATGTTCTCATTCAGAGGAAGGTTACATGTGTACCAGTGGTTCTAATGTTCTCAAAGGAAGGTTACATGAGTACCAGTGGTTCTGATGTTCTCATACAGAGGAAGGTTACATGAGTACCAGTGGTTCTGATGTTCTCATACAGAGGAAGGTTACATGAGTACCAGTGGTTCTGATGTTCTCATACAGAGGAAGGTTACATGAGTACCAGTACACATATATGACTACATATAACACAACATATAACACAACATATAACACAACATATACGACTACATATAAGACAACACAACATATAAGAGTCCAGAGTCAGCAGAAGCTTCTTATGCTTCTGAAACGTACACATCAAACAAATTCTAAAATAGATAACGCCATGTTTTTACCTTCGACTATATTAATGATATTTAATGATTATATTAAGATGTAGTTTGTATATGTGTATTATTTTGGAGTGTCATGAAACTACACGTAAGAAGCCAATGAATGGATTGAAATGGTTTCCATTGAAGTGGAATCTAAATACTCAGTGTCTCTGAACGGAGCAGTTTAGATCAGCATTGAGACACTGACTACTCTTCATGTCTAATGTAAATATAGACGTTTTTGGGGGCAAACAAAGATACTAATTAGATATCAGACTGTACCTAAAAAAATGATTCTCTGCATTGCTCAAAGGTATCTTCAATATTTATGAATTTGTATAAAAATAAAAGGTGAACTTCCAGTGGAGCGCCACACAAAGCCATGAGAATCCAGAGGAGTCACAGCTAAACAAAACCCCGTCTCTCTGGTGGTATTAAGAACATTAAGCACCGGCGTTTCCTCTCCATCTGTGGCAGAAAATCAATGGTCGCGGCCCGCGGGGACAGCCGGAGGCTAATTTTACCCTGCATTTTCTCTGGAGGCTAATCCCACGGCCAGGAGCTAAACCAGGGAGAGCAAGACGAGGAAGAGGAGCAGAGAAGAAAAGGAGAAGAGATCTCTCTCCCTAAATGAATATTATCAGCATGAAAACAAAGTGACTACCTGAACAAAGTCTATTTAACAGAACCACTTCAATAGAGTCTCTCTCTCTCTCTGTCTCTCTCTCTCTCTCTACACTCTCTCTACACACACATATATATATATATATATATATCCATACAAGCACTAGAAATATCACCTACCCCCACCCACCCACAAACACCCACACCCACACCCACACCCACACACACACACACACACACTACATATAGGGGGAGATCCATGCAGACAGCTGTAATGGGAGAAAACTAGATCCAGGAGCTCCCTGACAAAAGCAATTTTAAGACTACAGAAAGTTTCTGATGTGTTTCCACATGAAGATTCACCTATTTCACGTTTGATGTTTGCGTTTCCTAGAAGGCAGCTGAACGCTGGTATTCACCCCATGATGCGTGTCTTCTGTTTGCTCTCTTACCTTCAGGTACAGAGCCTCAAACACGACACACGATGACTCCTGATGGGGCACTGGCTGTGCAGAGACATGACGGACTGTTCTCATAAGTTACAATACTGATATGTATGTATTGGTCTGCAACATGACATTGTAACTGTTTGTGCATCCTCTGGTCCTGAATGTGTAAATGTTGTACTGAAGTCAAGCTCAGGAACTGCATTGCATCATGGGAGACGCCTAGCTTAGTACTGCTAGAGACACAACTAGAAGACAGGCTGCTAACATCACATAGCTTCAATTCAGGCTGTCATGCAAATGTGATATATGCACACAAAATATTTTACTCTCTCAAAAATAGAAGCTTGCATGCTCCTGTGTGTGTGTGTGTGTGTGTGTGTGTGTGTGTGTGTGTGTGTGTGTGTGTGTGTGTGTGTGTGTGTGTGTGTGTGTGTGTGTGCACCAGCCCTGCCTTGCACACAAAGAGAGTGTGAGAGAGGAGGGGTGCTGTTTTAGTCATTAAGGAAATGAAGTGAGGGGTGAAATCTACTGAGGGAGATAGATTTCTATAGAGTCATGGTACATGCTCTATCACAGCAGGCGTAGCACACACACACACACACACACACACACACACACACACACTAATCAAATCCTTCTGCTCTGCTACTGATCCACTTTGCACGTTGCATGGGAACAACACACTCAACTAGGAGAGTGTGTGTGTGTGTGTGTGTGTGTGTGTGTGTGTGTGTGTGTGTGTGTGTGTGTGTGTTTATGTACAGTACTGTAGAGTGCACAGCTCCGGTGAGACACTAGAGAATGATGCACACCCTTTCAGTTTTGTGTAGAATGATCCTGTGACCGTTTGACGGTTGATGAAAGTGTCCAAAAATCAGTCTAAAAAGAAGCGACATGTCGTCTGCTCTCAGTCACTTCAGCCGATGAAGACGTCTGCTGTCA
>NW_027176517.1:2664384-2669384 GCF_023349555.1 Cebidichthys violaceus | reverse complement strand
CGCCACAGAGATCTACAGTAGAAGGTCTGTCACGAGCGTGGAGTTTATCTCTATCTAACACTGTGGGCTAGACACTGATCTTAACCCACTCAAGAGGACAGTTTATTAACGCACAGCAAATATAGTGTCAACAACACCAGCCCAGAAGTACAGAAGTTCTCTTCTTAGACACAATCATTAGCCTAGCCACCAATCATCTGAAGGCAGGATGGAGACCAAACCCAGATAAACTCCAACCAGCCAATACAACGGAGGAGCCGGAGCGTCTCCAGACCTCCAGAGCCACTGATGGGTTCCTTTGGTCTGTAGTCAGACGCTGGTGAAAGACGCGTACTGCTCACCCGACAAACAAGAAGGAACCCAACACATTTCTGAACTATTCATACCCAAAAGAATATTGAGAAGGTTTCACAAAGTAAGACAACTTCACACACACACACACACACACACACACACACACACACACACACACACACACACATCAACGGTACTTTTTTACTTGAACTATGCCGACACATTTCAATCACACATGTGACCCTGAACGCTTCACGGCTTCTCTTGGTAAAGAGAAAGCAAACAGACTGTCACAGCTGTTTGAAGCCAGAAAAATAGAAAGAATCAGTGTGTTCTGTTCGTCTGTGGAGCTGTGCACACATTTACCATCAGAACACTCCTTCTGTTGTATTGTCTAGGAAGCATCTGACTCATGTACCTTCAGTCAATAACATGACACCAGTACGTGTGGTATCTCAGCGGTGTGGAGCTGTTCAGCGGTGTTTCCCTTCTTACCCTGCTGCTGCTGCTGCAGTGTCACATGTGCTGCTGAACTACCATTATTCTTCATCGCTCCCGTGATACACTGTAATTTCACCTTCCTCAGTCCAGGCCATGTGTCACAGGATGCCATTACAACCGCACACACCAGAGGAAGCCTATATTATTCTTAATATATTGCAACCTATACTCTTTATGTCATTACATCTCTCCCCCACTCCCCCGCTCTGGTGAATGAAACCATCTGCATAGTAAGATTACGCCTGTAATTATACAGCCAACAGCACACGCATTGTTTCTATACGTCTCAAACACACACACACACACACACACACACACACACACACACACACACACACACACACACACACACACACACACACACACACACACACACACACACACACACACACACACACACACACACACACACACACAGAGCGTCTGGCCCGGCAAGGCCATTATAGTAAACCACGTGAGCAGCTCCTATTCACAGCTCTCTATTGTTCAGACCAAGGTAAGTAGGGGAGCCTTCAGACTGTAATCACCTGCACACACACACACACACACACACACACACACACACACACACACACACACACACACACACACACACACACACACACACACACACACACACACACATTGATGTGGAAATGAGAGGAAGGAGAAAGTGAGAAAATAAATATTAGGATGGAGAACAGCTGCTTGGTAGAGGTGTGCATGTTTGTCTGTGTTTGCTACTTATGGAAACAGATTTAGATTTGCTACAAGCATTAAGTGTGATCCTTTACCGCCGTGATCCATAAATGGAAACAACAACAAAACCAGCAGCTGGACCAAAGCATTGGTATGTGCATCAACATTAGCATGTATGTCTTTTTATTATTTTATTATTATTATTATTTATTCACCAAAACACATCCAGATTTTTTGAAAGGAGCAAATTGAACCTAAAACATTTTTGTCCGTGCAATCCCAAAACGTGTTCTAATTTCAACAAACACGGTTATTTAAAAATATAAGAGTCATATCTCTGCTAACTAGGAACCAAGAGAGCCAGTGAGGACAGGAACCCAACAAGTAAATCAACAGTCAAATATTAAGGGGCCCATTTATTGGTATTTGATGTATCAATAACACTATTGAGTGTCCACCAGTTAAGTTGAAACATTCAAATTAAAAATGTATAATCTATTACTAATAACCGCTGAAAGGATGCATATTAAAGACATTGTCCATTTCTCCAGAGGCTTTGTGTACCTGGACACTTTGTCTTTGTGAGAGTCAACACGTCCAGCTTTGAAAGAACCTTCTCGGAAGAAAAGAGCCACCCGACCAAAACTAATGCGTCAATATTAAGAGGAACACACCTTCAGCGGCCTCGCCCGTCAGCACCGAGGACTCAGATTTTTAATTGGCAGGAAGAGATGTTTTATCAGAACAAACACATTGAGCGGACTGCAAGGTAAACGGTCACTGTTGAAACAGCGAGGCGTTCGAGGGGAGAGTCCACCTTAGATGGAGCAAGCACCACTATTTGGGCCACATGGTTGTCAGGAAATTAAACATCAACAGAGGAGCCTCACTGGACAACAGAGGAGCCTCACTGGACAACAGAGGACCACTGGACAACAGAGGACCACTGGACAACAGAGGAGCCTCACTGGACAACAGAGGAGCCTCACTGGACAACAGAGGAGCCTCACTGGACAACAGAGGAGCCTCACTGAACAACAGAGGAACCTCACTGGACAACAGAGGAGCCTCACTGGAAAACAGAGGAGACTCACTGGACAACAGAGGAGCCTCACTGGACAACAGAGGAGCCTCACTGGACAACAGAGGAGCCTCACTGAACAACAGAGGAACCTCACTGGAAAACAGAGGAGCCTCACTGGACAACAGAGGAGACTCACTGGACAACAGAGGAGCCTCACTGGACAACAGAGGAGCCTCACTGGACAACAGAGGACCACTGGACAACAGAGGACCACTGGACAACAGAGGAGCCTCACTGGACAACAGAGGAACCTCACTGGACAACAGAGGAGCCTCACTGGAAAACAGAGGAGCCTCACTGGACAACAGAGGAGCCTCACTGGACAACAGAGGAGCCTCACTGGACAACAAAGGAGCCTCACTGGAAAACAGAGGAACCTCACTGGAAAACAGAGGAACCTCACTGGAAAACAGAGGAGACACACTGGACAACAGGAGACTCACTGGACAACAGAGGAACCTCACTGGACAACAGAGGAACCTCACCGGAAAACAGAGGAACCTCACTGGAAAACAGAGGAGCCTCACTGGAAAACAGAGGAGACAAAGTGTGATGGTTTTGAACAAGGTGAGAATATAGAGGCTGTGGGAGATGACATTTAAGGTGCACTCGCTTTGGTTTAACCTCAAACGTAGTATATAAGCTGGATACACCAGTTTGTTTACAACCCGTCTAATCTTCTGACCATTAATGTTTCTTTCCCTTCGACTCGCAGTGTGGTTGACACCTGCGTCTCAATGTTGACTTTGTTATCACAAGCAGAACGGAGGACCAAACTCCTGCCATGAATAAACAGGAGTCTCCTTTAAGCAGAGGGCGGATTGATTTCATTAGGTTTCATTATGCAGCCTGGTAATCCGCTCACAGCGGGGAACCTCGCAGCTCATAAGTCATCACCTGTTTGAAACGCAGGTATTTGTTTGCATTAATTCCACTTTGTGGTATTTACATCCGCCCCTGTGCTCCGAGCATCTCTCTCTGCCGTGTTTGTATTAGTTCAGTGTGATGTTCATTAGAGGAACATACAGGTAGCGTCACCTCCCGCCCTCGCTCCTCTCGGCTGTGGGAGGCAGCAGAGCGAGTTGGGCTGCTTTTTTCTTCTTCTCTCTTTTTTTTCTTTTTTTTTTTACAAGGAGAAAATTGTTTTGTGGTGTTTCACGGCTGACAGGTTATGGTAATACGGGGGAGCACCGGTCTGGAAACTAATGAACTCAGAGAGAGAGATGAGGTGGCGGCGTATCACCGGATAGGGAGCGGAGGTGTTCTTGTATCATTGATGCTTTATTTCACTTGTTCCCACAGATGGAAAGAACTGGCATTGTGCTTAATTAAAGTGCATTCAGCTCTGAGATGATGTGTTACTCTGACTGATCGCTTGGCTGACTGACAGATCATGTGGGTCTGATGTCAGGGAACCGATGCAGCTACCTGGCACACATGAAAGCTAACAGTTCAATACTTCACTTCAATGTTCCCCTTCTTGTATCAGAAAACACCTAAAGCTACATGATGCTCAATGAGTCAATTACCCCAATATGGACATTTGTATTTTTAGTTTTTTGGCTGCTCCATCACATTAAATATACTGTTATTTCAGAGCTTTGCTCATGATTTCAAAATCAAGGCTTGTAACTGCAGGTCAGTGAGATGAACGAGGTAAACTAGTATCTCGAGAGAAGCAACACACAGCTGACAGCAATGTTGCTTTGTTTGGTATGAGGAGATATATGAAAACTACCATATACTATAATTTATACAATATACATTTACAAAGCAGTGCACATAATTTGTCCATTGTGTTGTATGTTCTATTTTTGTGTTGCATATAAACCATACGGTATATTGTAATATATTTAATAAACTACTTTAGTCATGAGCAGCTATCGGCGCTCTGATGTCGTGAAGATGAAGAACTTCATGTGAGAGATGATATGATGGAGACAGATTTGTTTTATTTTCTAGAGTAGAAATGTAATGAGCTGCTCCCCCCCCCCCCCCCCCCCCCCCCTCCCTGCCACCATCAGAGAAAACATATTTCCATTTTAAGGTCTTAAACACGATCAAAGCGTAGGCTTAATATAATCAGTTCAAAACCCATTTATTACAGTCTCCCTCTATCCCTCCCTCCTCTTCCTCACCCACTGCTCCCTTCTGCTGCTTCTTCATATTCTCCATCCTTCCTCAACTCTTTCTGCACCTTTTATTCTCCCCTCTCTCCTCATCTGTCCATCCCTTCCTCTCTTCCCTACCTCCCCCACCACCTCTCCATTACATCAGCTTGTGTGTGTGTGTGTGTGTGTGTGTGTGTGTGTGTGTGTGTGTGTGTGTGTGTGTGTGTGTGTGTGTGTGTGTGTGTGTGTGACCTCAGCTCTATCTAGCCTGAAACAGGTGCTATATAATAGTAAATTAATTAGACGGAGAAGATGCGCCTTGTTCACCGCAA
>NW_027176517.1:2651884-2659384 GCF_023349555.1 Cebidichthys violaceus | reverse complement strand
AGAGGAGAGGAGAGGAGAGGAGAGGAGAGCGGGGGAAGAGGAGGGATAATGGGGTTAATGCCGGCAGACAAGCAGCAGTGGAGTTGGGGTTAATAACACACACTCAGTCTCTCTGGGGAGGGAAGTAGGTGGGAAGCCTGTATTTGATCTGCCGGTAATACATTAAATGTGTATGAGCACACACTCGTGTAGTCAGTGGGAGTGTGTGTGTGTGTGTGTGTGTGTGTGTGTGTGTGTGTGTGTGTGTGTGTGTTTACAGGCCAGGTTTGAGGCTGTACTTTGTTACATAAGTAAATCACAGAGCAGATGGAAATCAGAAATCATTTAATACACTTTACCTAAATGTAGTTCAGGCTAATCCAATTATCTAACATTGACATAACGCCGTTATAAAATGACTCTCCTGTTGCCAGAAATAATAAACCATGTCACTCCTTCTACAGCGTCGCTCTATATGTTTCTTATCGCTGACAAAGAAAGAGCAAAAGCAGCAATGTGTCCGTCCGTTTCTCAACACTTAATCCCTGCAGGACTCGACCTCCAGCTCACCGGTTCCTACTGACAATCTATGAACACATGGTTCAGTTAAACAAGGCTGGAGCTTCTGATGAAGACGCTCCTTAAACACAGCAAACAATTCACAGCCGTGGAGTCATGCACATTTGGTGTATTTTTATTTTATCATTATTTTATTATTAGAATTTAGAATTTTGTTGGAATCATTTGAGAGTAAAACAAGCAAAAGTAAACATTTCTGATTTGATATAATCAGCCAGGGTTAGGGTTCTGAGGAGAGAGATCAGAGATCCTAGAGGTCTCTCCAGAAGACGGTGGTCAGATAGGACAGACTGACGGAGGAGAGGACTGCTGTCTTGTGCCTGATGATGATGATGAAGCTCATCAGATCTGAGAGCTGCTCTTCATCATTTCTTCCTCGTGTCTCATTCAAACTGGACTTTTTTTGGAGGAGCACCATCAGGAGAACCTGACCGCTCTCGAGCTGCATATGAAGTCCAACACATGGAGATAATGAGCTGTAGCCTATCAGACCTGTGCTGGTATGGTGACAATGTGGAAGCTCTGTGTGACATATATTACACATACTGTAACAAATCATACAATACTTTGTTTAACTGGTACAAAACACATGTGGAAAATATTATTATTATTATTATTTGTATAATTTGTATTATTATTATGCGTATTATTATTATGTGTATTATTATTTGTATTATTAGTATTTGTATTATTATTATTATTGTGTATAATTATTTATTATTATTTCTTTATTATTATTTTTATTATTTTTAAAAAGCCAGATTGAGACTAAAGTAGTGAAAATAATTTGAATACTTTGCAGAATGAAGATAACAGCTGCTCTGTGAGAGTACTACTACATGTACATTCATCCACAGTGAGAGTACTACTACATGTACATTCATCCACAGTGAGAGTACTACTACATGTACATTCATCCACAGTGAGAGTACTACTACATGTACATTCATCCACAGTGAGAGTACTACTACATGTACATTCATTCCTGTCTTCAGAGGTCGTGACCTTTATCAGAGCGCTGATAGCAGGATAGCGGTTGTTCTCTAAAGGTCTCCCTCCTCTCGTCTGGTGTTGCTCATTATTCCAGACTCCTCTCTGCAGTAATCAGATTACTCTGCTGTGGACTCAAACATGTGACCCGTCAGTGTAGAATCAGCCCTTTAACTGTCTAAAGTAACAGCCGTTCATCAATGCTATCTTAAAACGGTCGTCAGCGCCGCCGTTTCTCCCTCGGTCTCTATTTTTCGTGGTCCCCCACCCCCCCCCACCCCCCCCCCGTCCTCTGCGTTTCCTCCTTCATTCAGTCACACCGTGGTCAGTGCGGATCTCCGGCCCAGTCTTTGTGCTCCAGCATTAAGAAATTAGGACGGAGACTTCACCGCGGAGAGGCCTCATTAGTCCACGGATCACAAAGAGGAAGATTATCAGTCTGCACACAACAGTTAGACTTAAAGGACATTAAAGGACATTGAATGGAGTGGCTGTCATGTTGATATGATACCTCTATCTGAATCCACAGAGCAGCGGTTCACCTCAGTGCTGCTATGAGATACCAGCATCACAGGCTCATCACAGCCTTATGAATCTGTTGTCATAAAGAAAATGTCTCTTCTTTTTTTTTTTAGTTTGGTGCTTCATGAACAGATCATGTTCAAAATAGTTGAATTACAATGAAACGTTAATGACTGAAACATTTAAAAGAGAAACTGTGTGATCACACAGGAGGCTTCTGCACTGAAGACGAGGAGAGCGTCTCTCAGACATCAAGAAATGTCTTTCTGTGTTTAAGTGAGAAGAAAGAAGAAGCGCTGTTTGTTTTCCTCCTGTACGTTCTCTCTATTTATGCACCAAACACAAATTCACATCACGACATGCAGCCGCTGAAAGGCTTCACGCCGCTCCTCCCGTCCACATGTAATTTCTAATGAATACATTTCTCCCTCTCTCTGTCTGCGCCTGTTTTAGGCCACAATCATTTGTCATTTCAGGAGCTCTTTTCACACGTTCGCTGTAGAGAAGCGCTCCATTATCCGAGCTGACTATCTTCTCCTCCTGTCTGGAGCGTCTGCACCAAACACACCAGCAGGGGATTCAGACGCACAAAAACACATTACGCTGGACCGACACGCACGTCTTGGGCTGAAAGCGAGGGAGACGCATTTAAGGACGGCCGCTCTGGAGCCAAACTGACAGAAACGCTTTCATCACGTCGGCCAAATCATATTATTTTATGCGAGCGTCGAGGCGCTGCTGTTGATTTATCGCACGGGCCAATAAAAACCTGTGTTAATTCCCTACAAAACTGTGCATTGTGGGACAAATGAGGGCGGCATAATGGAGTGTGATTAATCACATTACAGGGACTTGGTGTGGTGACACACAGGTTATAATCCTGAGTCATAACTGTCAACTGTACAGCGGATCACCCTGAGTTACAGGCCACTCCACAATAAAATAAAACTCACATTAGCAAGGAAATTAGACATGACAAGGACTCATATTGTTTGTGTCACACCCCATTAATCTGACACTGCTATTTATAAAGAATACATTTGTAATAACTAAAATCCACATCAAGGATTTTCTAAAAGTGACATTTATAAAACTTATAATATAATAGATTATATAATATAATATAATATATATTATATTATAATATATTATATTATACTATAGATTAAATGCAAGAAGAAAGCATTCAGAATGAACACATTTACTCATCAGAAGTGTCATTTCTGTCTTAAATTGTCTTTGTACCAAAACATCGTCAGAGTTGTTTTCCGTCGTCATGAATAACGATCTATAAATCTATAAATATAAATCTAAAATCACTCACCATTTTAAAACTCTGCTCCATCGTTAAAGAAATAAAGACAGGAACGTGTGTGTTTTTTGTGATTTAAAATTAGAAGCCGATTATTGTTTGAGTTTATTAATCAGTCCACAGCTCGGCTCTCGTCGTCTCAGCAGAGCGAGCCGGGCTGAAGCTGAAGCTGAGGCTGAAGCTGAAGTCTAGTGCTGTGATGCCATCTATTGGAGCGCCGGCTGCCTCTGAACAGGACGGAGGAGAGAGGAGAGGAGAGGAGAGGAGAGGAGAGGAGAGGCTCTTTAAAGCCACCCAGAGACGGACAGACTCCGCTTTGAACCTCCGCTGGTTCAAAAGAAACGGGACATATGAACGTATGACGGCTGAATTTAAGACGAACAAACACATGGTGAGTAAATTAAACTGATGGCAAAAATTCACTGATTTGACAAAATAAAGATTTGAAAAAAATGTGGCAAAATAATGGTAATTACAAATGTTAACGTTCTATTGATTTGACTCTTTGCTCAATTTGTTTAAATAAATAGAGTGGTTGAATGAATATTGTTATTGTTACAGACTTTAATCACACATAGCTGGATAGAAGCAAGAAACTGGGATGATTTTAGTCTAAATCTAAATGTATAAAACAACACAATTAATTTAAGACATGCACAATTTAAAATATACATATATATATATATATATATATATATATATATATATATACATATAAATACGTGTATATATATACGTATATATATACACATATATATATACGTATATATACGTATATATATACACATATGTATGTATATATACGTATATATATATATATATACATATATATATATATACATACACATTATATATATATATATATACACACATATATATATATATACATATATATACATATGTATATATATATATACACATATGTATATATACATATGTGTGTGTGTGTATATATATATATATATATATATATATATATATATATATATATATATATATATATATATACACACATATATATATACGTGTATATATATATGTGTGTATATATATATATATATATATACACACATATATATATACGTGTATATATATATATATATATATATATATATATACGTGTATATATATACACACATATATATATATATATATATATATTTTTTTTTTTATGTATATCAGTGGATTTTTTTTGTCAGTAAATCTGAATTGCCGGTTTGTTTTCTGAGGCGAGGTCATGAGATTCTGAATTAAATCCAGACGGAGATGATGAAGTGAAAAGGAGGCATGGACAGCAGCTGACGGTGCTCTCCACCACCTCAGACTTCACAGAGAAGCACCTCAGTCACATTCACACCTAATCTGCCAGAGACGCCACATGTCCTCGTGTCTTCCAGGTGAGACACATGAAGCAGCAGACTGATAGTACTGGAAACACTCACACTAGTGTCTGTAGCATCAACATGATGAAAGAGAATTGTTATTGTCAACTGATAAACATTCAGTTTCTTAAAACGACAATATGTTTATTGTGGAGACACTAAATGTCTTCACTGAAACTAAGAAGACTTGACTCCATGAGGCCGACATGACAACAATCCATTCACACATCTGTCAGTGAGCAACTACATAAAACAAGTGCTGATAATCAACACAACTGCAGACTATGAGCTAGCATTAAATATATAGTATTAAAAAGGACATGATTGAACTGACAAATGCAATATTTAAAAAAGCATAAACCATCTGTGTTTTAATTGTATTCGTTGACCAACAGTCCAGCGACGTGCTGCTGCTCATCTGGACCTTCTACGTGATGTGCATTCACGCTGCATATGTTTTATGCTCGTTTGTATTTAACAGCACATGTGTAGAACTCAGAACGGATGTGTTCTGAGTGGGCGGAGCACGGCTTGTATTCTACAGAACCTCGGCACAGGATCCAGTCTGTGGCTGTAAGACCTCTCTGTGGTACGGGTGTGATTAAGTTCCTCTGTGAGCTGAAGATAATGAAAACCATCCTCTCTCTCTCTCTCTCTCTCTCTCTCTCTCTCTCTCTCTCTCTCTCTCTCTCTCTCTCTCTCTCTCTCTCTCTCTCTCTCTCTCTCTCTCTCTCTCTCTCTCTCTCTCTCTCTCTCTCTCTCTCTCTGTATTCCTTTTGGTTTTACTGCAGGGGGCACTGATAGCACACAGCACACACACCATATGCACACAAACAAACAAACGCTCACACAAATTCACAGATTCAGACCCAAAGAAGCAAGCTGCCGATGTATCAGAACTATATATATATATATGTATACATATATATATATATATATATATATATATATACATATATACGTATACATATATATATATACATATATACGTATACATATATACGTATATATATATATATATATATATATATCTATATATATATATATATATATATACATACGTATACATATATATATATATATATATATCATGCACATATGGGGACGCAGAAGTAGAAATGAAAAGCTTGATTTGTTATTTTCCATCTCCATGTGTCCGTCACACTACAGCTCTGCTGCTCCTCCGCTCACAGAATAACAGATAATCTACGACGTTGTGTTTTGACACAAGCTTCAGAAATGTGCAGCAGACGCTGTGAATATCGGCTCTGATATAAAATGAAATGGTGCACTTTCACTGAGACGTTTGAGCTGTGAAAATGAGATAAAAAACACAGAGATAAAGAGCGACACGCTTCTTAGAAGGACAAGAAAAGGGAGAGAGAGACGATGATCAATTAAGCGTCGCCGTAGGTTCGGCGTAGAAGCGGCTGATTCGTCTCCACATAAACGAACATTAACCCTCAAAGCTGCAAGGACAAAGAGAGGCCGCCTCACTGCGCTTCTGATCTCATCTGGTCTCATTTCTAAATGCTGTTGATTGGATCTCCTTCTCAAAGTGAGCTGCTTATGAATGTTTTCACCCCGATGATCGTCAACGTGAGATGCTTTTGTTTCCTGCTTTGTTTGATTGAATCCCGAGTCAAGTCCAAATACTTCATCAGTGACGCTCTGTATTCTAAATGACGCGTCAGCGTGGAATTTATTTTGCGGATATAAAGTACACAACGTCAACATCCTCATTTCCTGAGTTAAATGATCACTGAGGGACCAACAGCCTGGACTTCAGAGAGCTTCATGATCCAGTTCTTCAGAGGAGAGTCACTTTACAAAGGGTTTGACACGAGCAGCTCTGTCTTAGTGAGCATTGATCTATGTCACTTTTGTGTATAATATTTGATATGGTGTTCCTATACGGTGTATCAACGGGGAGCTTACAGAAGGTAATGATGATGAACAAGTCAGATGTGGACTCTGATGACCGTGGAACTAAACTGAAGGGAGGCCGTCTGCACTCTGCCTTCCACACTCTAAATGAAACAATAAGAGGTCAGCTGATGATACAAGCTGCATTACATCGACAAGTGCACAACGCAGAAACCGACAACTGGGCATCCACAAAAGCCTCCTGTTCATGTTGAGTTTGTGCAGATTTGGAGTGTTATTTAGTGAGAGTGTCGCGTCATCTTGTCTGGACAGCGGCCTGGTGTTCAGCACCACGGACAGAGCCGGACAGATTTAAACCACGTCAGTGTCTCTGTGTGACAAACAGACAGAACGGATGGGTAAGCTCGTCTGCATCTTTTATATCAAGGCAGTGTGATGAAGGTATTTCAAAACCACACATATCTCTAAATACTACATGTTTGTGTATGTCATGATGTGTACATACAGGTGACAAATCAAAGGAATGAATGACATCAGTGAGTGGTTTGGTGATCACCGTGTGTCGTTCACAGTCAACAGATCTCCGGTGTGTCTCCACCACCAAGAGAGGAAATGTGTTTTGGGTGAATTTAGTTCCATCAGAGTCCCGAGAGCTGAAACGAAAGCGCCGCACGGTACATCCATTCACGCATCTGTTCCTATAGGCGCATGTGTGCACATGGCTTTTTGTTTGTTTCACGGCTTCCCAGCTGAAGGCCAAACACTGAATAGCACACATGAGGCTCCGTCGTCAGGCGCCTCGGTCAGCCAATAGCGGCACACCTCCCCTGGCCTCGTCTGCAAGGCTGC
>NW_027176517.1:2621884-2646884 GCF_023349555.1 Cebidichthys violaceus | reverse complement strand
TTTTACTATTCAAAGACCTGGCAGATTTGCATGGGATCAAAAATCATATTGCAAATAACACGCAGCCCTTATGAAATAAGTCTTTTCCTTTGTGTCCCTGTCTTTAACCCCGCCCTCTCCTCCTTATCAACACGGGACAACTCCTGATCTGTGATCAGCACCTGGAGCTGAGAGTCGCCCTACAGAGTCTAACCAGCAGGTTTAACAGCCCCACCGTCCCCTGCTCCTCTCTGTCCACTAATGCAGCTCTTAACACTCTCATCAATCCTGGCAGTAACCCCCATTAGCTTATCAGGACAAGACAAAAGGGAATATTAACACCGCCGAGCCCACTCAGGGCCAAGCTGTGGTGTCACATCGAGATAGCAGGTATTAGTCAGTCTCCCCTTCCCCGTCCACGGATACAACTCTGTAAGCCTCTCATTGCCTTATCTTCTTAAGACAATACCTCGGTGACTCCTACCCCTCTACCTGAGAGTCGCAGTATTTACTGAGATATTCACTGGTCATCCGTTACACCCGAGACTTAAAGACACGGCCGCCGAACTTCAACTTAACCCCGCCGTATCCTCATTACCTTATCTTGGGAAGACAAGGAAGAGCAGAGGTAGCTTTAGTTAGCTTAAGGTCTGACTGATTGACTTTGCTAGCTTTTGGATTAGCCGCACAGCTAACGCAGCTCCAGCAGGCCAAGGTGAGGGCTGTCTTAATGCAGCAGCTTTAGCGTAGAGAGCTGCCTAATTTCAGCTTCGGCAGGCTTCCTGAGAGCCACGGTGAGCTGCGGCTAAGACAAAGTAGCACAAGGTTAATCCCAGCTGTGCTGCATAAATGAAGGAACCAGAACACACCTGTTTAAAGTCCTGTGAGTGGGGGGGGGGGGGGAATACGGTGTTTCTACAGTAGGTTTTCAAAGACGAACGTGCAAAAAAGAAACCAAATTGCAAAGCAGCAAAGTGTTTGTGCAGTGCAGCATGGAAAAGTGAAGAAACAAGGACTTTAACAGAAACGAGCCCCGCCACAGTGACAAGGACGTCACATCTGATGCACACTGCAGCGCCGTCACACAATGAAGGGGCAGCATGTAATGCATACCTGCCAACTCTCCCACTTCCACTGTGATTCTATATTATGTATTTTCATATTTCATCTGGGTTGTTGTTTTTTTTCTTCAGTTTTGCAAACTCTCACAGAAAATGAAATGAAAAATCTATTCTGACAGCAAAGTTCCCGTGTTGGTTTGTTTACCTTTGCTCACAGCGGCCCACAGTGATGTCACTTTAACTTCAATACAGAAAACAGAGAGAACGACAGAACTAAAGAATTATGAAAGTAAACACATATCTATTGAACTGTCTTTGTCCAAAACCCAGACATGTTCAGTTGAATACCATAGAAAACATAGACGGACAGGATATCTCTAATCATTTAAATTTAAGTTCTATTTGAGAGGCTGAAAACAAACTCGTCTTCCTGTTGATTGTCTTATGGACAGGTCGACTAATCACTGCAGCCCTGAAGGAATACACAGGCTGACTGACAGCTTATTATACTGTCAGTATGCTGTACCTCATCACACACAGCTGTTCTGATCGACAGACCTTTGATGATCATCTCAGGACGAGAGAAACACAACAAACACAGAAATGTATTTCAGTCTGAAGACGGCGTTTAAAATTCACAGAATTTAACTTTCAAATTCATCTGTAAGTAATTCATCTGTAAGTAAAGACACACAAGCACATATCATTCACATAATCCAACGCTGCACTTCTCTCCTCTTTTTCATAAGCATATGGTACTCTGAATATCATAACACACACACACACACACACACACACACACACACACACACACACACACACACACACAGGTTAAGTACAGAAGCTCCAAACCAGTAGGTCAGCTGGGAGAAGGGGGAAATGACAGGCTAAATGACTGGCTGCTGCTGCTGCTGCTAATGACTGCCTGTGCACAGCTAGCTGAGTGGAAGAGGAGTCTGACTGACAGATGCACACACACACACACACACACACACACACACACACACACACACACACACACACACACACACGCATGCATGCAGGTGCGGCCTTACAGATGAAATCAGTCCCTGTGCTCTCCTGCTGGATGAGCTGTAATTGGTGGTGAGTCAGAGGCCCCGCTCACTACTTTAACAGCCCATTAGCTGTTATTAGCGGGTCCTCGGGGAGCTGTACGGGTCACAACAGATCGCTAACCTAACACAGATTAACAACCCATGAAATTTAATAGAGGAGATGCTGCTACGGTCAAATTCTAAATAGATTAATGTGTGAAAGGATGAAAAGAAGTCGCTGGAACCTGATATTAAATGTATATATTTTGATACTTCAAGTCATGTAATCTGGTGCCATAGCTGCATGACTATTCATGTCATGCTTCACCGCTGATAACCAGATCCGTGGCGTCTCTGAGTCCATGCGGGATGGGAACCTGGATGTGCACGACGCGACAAACAACTAGATTTCTGCCGGGTGCGTCTGCAACGACCACCGCCGGAGAGTACGACTGAACGTATACGAGCCCCAGCTGGGTAACCTCACATCAAGACACCGACGGGAGGGAAGGCGTCGCAACGCACACTTCATTCAAACTCAACAACAAGCTGGACGTATGCAGACAATCAGCAGGCAAGACGTCCAGATCAACACAAATGAGCCGCTGAGCAGAGATCACATCATTCCAACAGTTCAGTCAACTAAGGCTTCACAGACATCCGACACCGGCCTGCTGCAGGGACCCAAACCGTAGTTTGATCTACCGATTGGAAAATGTATCTTTTTGATATTTGCATTATTCTTTAATTTAGAAGCTCTTTAATTAACTAGACAAGATTTATTGGTAAAACGTAAAACAGTTAAAATATCATGAGCGGTTGAAACACAACGACCTGTGACTGTCTGAGATTTAAAGAAACAGGAAAGCAAAAAGCCAGTGTTTTACACACACACACACACACACACACACACACACACACACACACGCGCGCGCGGTCTGTTGGTGGTAATCAAAGCAGCGGTGCATGCCGCGTGACTAAGTGACTGTAACCCTCCAGACGGACCGGGACTCTGCCTGTCAGTGTGTGGCAACAAGGAGATAGCTTATTACCCGTTCTGTTCCAAATTAATTCAACCAGCGCATTTGTTCCAGTGTAAATTCTGACATTTCAATATGTCATCAGAGAAATCAGCTCATTTCAATGCGGCTGGCTTGTTTACTGTTCCCTGAAGAACACAGCAGAGGGAGGAGGAAGAGAGGAACTTCACTGAGAGGTGAACGAGTACTCTCAGCTTCAACAGGGTCTCTGCAGCCTTCACCCAACTAACCCCAACCCTGTATAGAACCATAACTCATACCGATAGAATGAATCAACTTCTGTAGTCTGGAGCCTGATACGTGGCAGAATATTAAGGGATGGATTCAAAGATTCAGTTAGTTGCTGAAATCAGGGCGATGCAGCAGTGACGGTGCAGATCAAATGCTGCAGGAGCATTAGAGAGCCTCCTGCATGCACAAGCCAGAGCTGCACCGGTCTCTCTTCATAGACGCAGAACGTCTTCAGACAAACCTCGACCACGTTCAACCCGTAGACCGACGAATGTCACCTGAGATGGGCTTCAAACCACAGTTAGTGTAAGTTAACAGTTAGTTAACCACACACTGTGGTTAAAGTGACTCCTAACAAGAAATCAAAGTGAATCATCGGGTGTATTTCAGCCACAGCAAAGCACAGCTGTGTTTAAACCCGTCTGTTCAGTCACGTATTACTGTGAATCTACCGATTAAATAAAGCAACGTAGTGCTGTGAACGCTGTGGTGGAGCACAAGGAAAGAGAAGAAGAACTCTGTGTGATAATGTGTGAAATAACAGACCCTCTACACCCACAGCCCACAGCCCACTGATGACGCCACACAGACGGAGAGCTTCTGGTCCATGGTGGCACATGGTTCTGAGACAATGTCGCTACAACCAGTGTGGAAGAAAAGACCACGTCAGTTCACCGTCCTGTCCTAGCTAGGCTAACTGTGTCTACTTCAGACGTTTACTCCACATCCCAGAATGCTTCACAACAGCCTCAGTACAAACTGCCTGCTGTTCTAACTGGATGTATTGAGTTCCTGTTCAAAGACAACAGTTAGTCGACCACAGTGCAGCTTCATAGACAATGAAGTGGCATCATATTATAATGATAGATATCATATATATATATATATATATATATATATGATATTTATCATTAGCTATCTGAAGGGTTATGTGACACACTGCTGGTCCAAACAGACAAACGGACCCAGACTCTAATCTGAGCCGTCAACAGGAGGAACACTTCTACTGTATCAAATGATCCTTTGCTTTAACTTACCTGTAGCTCCATCCTGACAACATCCCGTCACACTTTCAATGTGACCATTTTTAAGATCGTTTCATACGTTGGGGACCACACAGCAGAGTCAAACCTCAACTTAATTATGTTTCATCAAGGAAGAGCTAAAAGAAGTTTGCATGAAAAAAACACAATCCGAGCCGATCGGCACTAACATGAAGCATCATGACATCATGATTTAAAATCAAGTGTTAAAATGATTCCCTCCTCCAGCAGTAGTCCTCCTGTTGCACTAAACTCTGTGGATTTAGGTAAAAGCAAAAGAAGCAATAAAAAGAAGAAAGAGGCTTTCTCTGTTTGAAGTCAAACACTATCAAGCAAGAGAGGCATCTAAAGTATGAACACACACACACACACACACACACACACACACACACACACACACACACACACACACACACACACTTGTGCACTTTGCTTCAAGGCTTTCAGCCATAATGACTACAAGGAACAAGAGACACAGAGAAAGACCTGAGCACAGGGCGAGCTGGACAGACGTAGAGAGAAGAGAAAAAGAAACAGAATCAGATGAACTGATGAACTGTCTTAACTCACCCGTCTCTGCAGCGCAGGAAGACACCCCAGGAGAGACCGTCCACCGTCAACCAGGAGCTCGTCTGCAGGCCGGACACAGCGGACGTTTAAATGAGCTTTAATGACGTGTAATTATGAAGAACTTCAGGGAGCGCAACCGATGTATAATCAGAATCCGTTTAAGATCACAAATCATCATTGCTTTGACTACAGCTCAGGTGAGGTGGGTGACCTGCATCGAGCAGCAGGTCTGTCACATTCAGCTTTTCTTCTTCTTGGTCAACAAGTGAAGTCTAAGTGGAGTTTGCACAGACAGAAACGTACTTATTCCAAATGGTCGTACCTGTAATAATCCACGACAGCGGTCTGTCCAGGTGTCACTCAGGTAATAATCCATGCAGGTAAAGGCTGAGCGTCCTCCATCAGTCAGGCGCTCCACTCTGAGGACCCGAGGATGAAAGCGGTCGGCTGAAAACCTCTTCCTGCCCCTCGCGATCCTCCGGCGCAGTGATCCCCGCGGGGTGTTTCATCTCCTCCTCTGACGTCCTCGCCTCTCCTCCGGGCTCCTCCACGGAGCCGGATCACCTCTTGAACGTGGGGCCGGCCAGACGCACCTGCAACGGGACAACAGGTGAGAGGAGATGAGCAGCCATTCTTTAATCCCTCCGCTCTCCTCGGCAACGACAACTCTGTCTGTTCCTCGGAGTGTCTCTGCCAAGAGTAGCCGGGCACAGCCGTCCTGTTTTGCCGCTCTTTGCCAAACACACAAACACACACACATAGAAGCACGCACACACACACACAGAGGAGAGTGTTGTGTTTCTCTTTTTTTCTCTCCTCTTTTTTTCTTCAGCAGCGAGCTAACCCTGAGCCGGGGCCCGGTCTGCCTTTGAGATGCTCTCTAGCCCACAAACACAAGACGGCTTTCATTATCTTGCCCGTCGCAGCGCAAGGCCTAGCTTCTAAAAGCTACTGATTTCTTTCTTCCCTTAGCCCCCTGCACAAAGGGAGGGCATTTTGTAAATTACTTGCTCGTTTCAGACCAACAAAAGGTACTTTCATTGAACCCTCCTCCCTCCCACCCACCCCCACTGCTCTCCCTTCTATCCTCCCGCCATTTGATTTTGCTCAAATTTGATTACAAGGCTTGAAAAAGGAGAGGAAGAAAAGAGAAGAGGAAATAAGAAAGCCCCACAGATGGCGTGTTCATTCAGCGCTGTGAATGGCTTTATACGGGCTGCCTTTATACATGTGGCAATCCAAAGACGCTTCAGCCGCGCCGCTAAAAAAAGAACTTGACAAAATTATTGGTTTGGCGGCTTTCTTACACGACTGACACGGGAACTCTGAGAAAGAAAAGCCTGCCTTCTCTCTCTCTCTCTCTCTCTCTCTCTCTCTCTCTCTCTCTCTCTCTCACCTTAATCAAAACAAACTAAACGAGGTGTTTGACTGGGAGAAAAAGAGTGTGTTTGCCTCTGTGTTTATGTGTTGTCATATTAATAACCACCTGCCCTGCGGCTCTGTGCTGTAGGCCGCAGGACCAATGTGGCCTAGAGCACAGAGCCGCATTCCAAGATGACAAAGTTACATATTCAACAGAATAGACAGGCAGGGAATTGGTAAAATGAGACACACTCTGACCACTAGATTTGATAGCACGCACATGCGCGCGCGCACACACACACACACACACACACACACACACACACAGCTCAAATCAAACAGCTCAGCTCAACTGGAAAACATTAGCCAACACAAAGCGCAGAGCGTTCTGTTCTCTCACAGGCTATAATCCTGTTTCCACAATGGACCACTCACTCTGCACTTGTTTTCCTCAGGAGGATAATTATAGGTCTGCAGTCACACACACACTCACTTACTCTCACTCAAACACACACACACACACACACACACACACACACACACACACACACACACACACACACACACACACAGCTTTAGAGCTCTATTGCCTTCTCGCTAACACACACACACACACACACACACACACACACACACACACACACATTTGCAGCAGAGGAGAAGCCAGTTCAGAGTGAACTCTGACTCGTTATCCCATTACCAGATCATCACACACTACAGGACGTAGGATGAAGTGCTGGTCTGGCGGTCTGAGATCTGGCACGGCAGCTCCGGGTCAGAGAGACTAATGAACAGGAGTCAGTTCATTCCTGGATCTACCGACCAGCCACCGGAGTCCAGGTCGCAGGCTGCGTCATTCCATCAGTGTGGTGAAACGGTAACCATCGCTGAGGTCACGCGGCCAAAACAACGTCTTTCACCCGCTGTCCGTCCTCACGGCGTACTGCAGCCTCTTCTTAGCTTTCCTGTCTTCTTTCTAACGTAGAACATCTGATCCACACACCCAGCAGCTACTGAACTGTTCTCTGAATCGAGACTGGATTGAAAAAGAGACCCGTGACACTGCTATGTCACAGCAGGGTGCAACACATCAAACCTCTTTAACGGCGTGCTCCCTGGCGTACAGTACAGGGGTCATGGTAAAATAAGCTGGTCTGATGAACGCATCATCAGCAGCAGAGAGGAAACGACACGACGGCGTGGAGGGCCGTCAGTCTTCTTCTTGAGTCGCTTCAAGGGTAGCACCAGCATTAAGGGAGCTCCATCACGTTCAACACGTCAGAGGTGTCATGAAGACAGATTAGATATCGGACCTGAAGTCCTAATGAGCCACTGGATCAACCGGTCCGTTGTGTGACTGTGTTTGTGAGGACTGAGACACTTTAAATCATTCGTAGTGTCTCAACCCATCCCATTCTACATGACATCGGGTTTATTTAAACTCTGAAGCATTTCCTGCAGAGCCACAGGAGACATTATTCAACCGCTGCACAGGCTGAGAAGACAAGACTCCACGTGTAAAATCACTGCGCCGGCCCTTTAATTATCAACCCCAATCATCCATCTGAGGAGACCAAAACCAACATGAACTATCCCAGTTTGATCAGTCGGGTCAGCATCAGTTGATACATCTGTGCCTCCATCGTACTCTAAACACATTAAAGAGCCTTGTGTTTGACACACTCCTTCATTACAATCAACAACCAAGAGTTATTAAACGGATCAGAAGTGGTCCAGACACCTCATACTCACTGAGGTTCACCATGGTGCAGAAGAAGAGTAGGTCAGAGTATTCCATGAAGGAGCTCATTCTGTCCACATGTAGTGAAATACATTCAGCGCATTTGATGAAGCACATCTGCCGTCAGTCTGAAACACTTATTAAAAAACTCTTATTCTTCCATCAAATAAATATTTTACAAACCAAAAAGCATGTTCATATTTCACATGTGTCTTTATAGAAGGAGGTAACAGTGACGTGTGGTGAGGCTCTGACACTACATGAGTCAGATCCATCCACACACACACACACACACACACACACACACACACGGTACATATTTGATTCCACCGACCTGCCGCCCCCCCCACCACCGGGAGCGGTTCAGAAGCGGAGCGCTCCCGAGCGCCACCCGCGAAAATCGTGAGATTCCGCGATAATCTGCGTAACAACCCGGATGTATAAAGAGAACAACGAACACATTAAAGGTTACTTTACCTGTAAGACGATGAACTGATGATGATTTGGTCACACTTCACTTTTTGTTGAGACATTTTTAAGCTTAGATATAGAATCTTACATTGTTATGGTCAAGAAAAAGAAGAGAAGTGTAGAAGAAGAAAAGTGTAGAAGAGCAACGACAGAACAAGCATAAACCGACCCGTGGGCTCTCTCTCGCCCCCTTCAGTGAGTCAGAGGTACTGTTTGCCTCTGTGCTTCTTCACTGCGGTTTAATGTCAGATCAGAAACACTAAATATGTTCTACACAGACGTGAAATACATTATTCTATGTAAAGAAAGGACATCTAATAAAAGAGTCTACAGATATTACAGTGGTGACAAACAATGAGACAGAAAAAGACTCAACAGTCAGTGAGGATTCACAGTGAGGAGAGGAACAGCTGGTCACTGTCTCACCTCACTGTCTCCTCTGTTTGAACAGGACATGACATCATTCAGAGATTATGATTATAACAATGATTGGAATCACACAGGAATTACATTTATAGCACAGATCAGTAGAGAAATATTAATATTTATTTTATTTTAGCATTATTTGTTTTTCACTTGATGACAGGTGAGGCTCTGACCACACGTCCCTGGTGGGTTGAATATGAAACGTTCTGTTAGGGTTCAATGTAAGAGTGTTGTGTTTAAGGCTGGATTATACACATGAATATCTGTGTCATACAGCTTTGGTTACCAAACCTTTTATTGGAAAATGACATCTATGTCCACGGTGAGGATATCTAACCTATGAAAACACCTGAAGTTATGGAGAAACATGAGAAACACAGAATCCAACACACACACACACACACTCACTCACTCACTCACTCACTCACTCACTCACTCACTCACTCACTCACTCACTCACTCACACACACACACACACACACACACACACACACACACACACACTCACTCACTCACTCACTCACTCACTCACTCACTCACTCACTCACTCACTCACTCACTCACTCACTCACTCACTCACTCACTCACTCACTCACTCACTCACTCACTCACACACACACACACACACACACACACACACACACACACACACACACTCTCTGAGAGCCGAGATATAAAGCTGTGAAACGCTGACGGGACAGAACAGCAGCTCTCACAGCTTCCATATCTACCAGAGATATTAGTACTTCCAGCCATCATCACCAGCTGACCCACATTACGTTCTTCCCTCCAACCTGGCTGACGGAGGCTGACGGAGGCTCACCGCGGCGCGGTACAAATACACTTTGATTCAGTTATTACTGATGAGGGCAGAGATTCCCCCGGTGGTCAGAGAACATTCATAATCAGCAGCTAGGTCTCCATCCGCAGACCTGAAGTAATTATTGTCTCAAGATAAAAATAAAAAAACGAAAGCAGAGGTGATTTTAAAGGAGGAAATAAACTGGAGATAGAAATGACCTGAATATTATTTCTCTCTCTGGGTATTTCCAATAAGAGTATTCCATCGGAGGGTTTGATAAAAGGATTACGCGGCAAGCTTTATGCGGCTGGAGTCAAATGTGTATATGGAAGGAGAGCCGTTTGATTGAATAATTCTTGTTTCCTTTCTGCCAAGCTAGCAGTCCTCTTTGGGGAAAGTCAGAAATCAGCATTATTACAGATTTATACACGCTGTCTGCATGACTGTCTGTAGAAGTCAGTCTGCCTCCATCTACTGCATGTCTGACGACCACACGCCCGTCTGTGTGACTGTGTGTCTGTCTGTGTGACTGTCTGTGTGCATGTGTGTCTGTCTGTGTGACTGTCTGTCTGTCTGTCTGTGTGACTGTCTGTGTGTCTGTCTGTCTGTCTGTGTGACTGTCTGTGTGCATGTGTGTCTGTCTGTCTGTCTGTCTGTCTGTCTGTCTGTCTGTCTGTCTGTCTGTCTGTCTGTCTGTCTGTCTGTGTGTGTGTGTGTGTGTGTGTGTGTGTGTGTGTGTGTGTGTGTGTGTGTGTGTGTGTGTGTGTGTGTGTGTGTGTGTGTGTGTGTGTGTGTGTGAAGAAGTAAAGTCACTCTCTGGAGCCTCACATCAACACGTCCGGTCTGTCCTTTAAAGGAGCTTCGTTACACAACGTCGCTCTGGAAGGCCTCTGATATTAAAATTGGCACAGATTAGAAAGCAACTGTGGTCTTCCTTCTCACCAGCATCTAACCAGGAGCAAGCGAACATGCACCTAAATCAAGCATTGTCTTTCTTACCTTTAACACACAGTCTTCTATCTTACGCACAAGATTAAATGTATCTTTCAGGACGTGGGGCCTTCAGCGTAACGACGGCCCAAAGCAAAAAGAAAGCTGCAGAATGGCCGACATGAAAATCAGACCAGCGCTTTAGAAACGAGCTGCAGTCTCACTCTGACAATCACGAGGTCTGTTTGACATGTTTACTTTGTCCAGCTGTCCTTCTGCAGTCAGTCCAACTTCATGGGAAACATGTGTCAACAACTTCTATGTGAGGGTTAATTAAGAGTCTTTTCATGTTAATTCACCGTATTAATCCACTTCAGAAGGACCTCTCTCACCACTACGCTGCTAACAGTGATGGCAACAAATACTTGCGTATAACATTGCAATATTTACAGTATTTAAATATTATTGTGTGTAAGTATATATACACGTATATAAATTCCTACTACTACAAATACTAATCTAAACATGTTCACATTAATTGCCATATACAGGCTACACGTCATTGTTGGGAGGAGTCGGTTGGTGTCTGGCAAAGAAGACGAAGCACAAATATAATTCCATTAAGGGATGAATTTTGATTTAAACATTAAAGTAACAAAGCAATGTTCATCTGCTGCTATCAGCGTCATCAGCAGACAGAGCTGCAGTCTGACCTCACAGTTCAGTTATCATAACAGGGTGCTGACCTCACGGCCTGCACTCATTACTGCTGCCTCCTCCAATCAGCCCTCCACAGCTCGGATAAAGCCCTCTGGGGAGGAAACAGGCTGCTGCATAGAGGTGACATTAGAACTGTGTGTGCGTGTGTGTGTGTGTGTGTGTGTGTGTGTGTGTGTGTGTGTGTGTGTGTGTGTGTGTGTGTGTGTGTGTGTGTGTGTGTGTGTGTTAGTGTTTAGGATTAACACTTTGCTTTAGGGTTAAGATTAGAATTAAGATGAAGTGCAGGTGAGGGGTGGGGTTAAACATGGGCCCAGTCTGGTGTTGGGTTAAACGGTTACTACAGCGCCTGACAGGCGGCAGGTGGAATGTTTTGTGATTGACAATTTGGGGTTAAAGCAATATCCATTTTTATATTGTAATGGCTTTAACATCAAATCAAAATGTATTCGTTCCGACTCTAAAAGGCTGAAAATGTCACTGAAATCAATTTGAATTAATCTCAAGTCACAACAGGAATCTGTTCAGGATTTAAATAAGCTACTTCTGGGGCAATTTTTTTGCCTTTAATTGAAAATATGCTGTTGAGAGTTGACAGGAGAAGAGGGGCGTGATCCTTGTTTGAGGGACTTTGACTGCATTCTATGAATGGAGTCCACAAGAGAGAAGATCTGGAATGTGATGCAGTGACTTCATCTTAAAAGCATAAGTAGTATATCATCGTATCATAGATAGATATACTACATTACGGACTTTTGTATCAGGTTTTGCAGGTTATTATAATTCGATCTCAAACACACAAAACTGAAGGCTGAAAATCATGTGACGTTTTCATTTCTGACTGAATTTTTGTTATTTTAAAAAACTCAAATATCCGTTATTTGAGGGCTGCTGTTTTATTACAAAATGGTTTTGAATTCAGACGAGGAGAACGGCGTCACATCACCGTCAGCGTCTTTCTCATTTCCTCACAAGTGCTCAGTGGGTCACATCGTCACACAGCTCCTAACGTATCCTAACTGAAGAGGAAGGGAGAGCAGCCTTCATCATCACGTCCATCTGAGAGCAGAGCACACATTAACATCTGCATACGGAGCAGCTGAAGCTCTGATGGCGTCGGATTCACTGTAACACTTTATACAATAGCTTAAAGTAGATCCGGCTCAACCAACAGAAACCAATGCAATAATAATAATCCAATAATAAAACATATTGTTAGCCTTTTCTTGTCAACAATACCTTCCTGTTGTCAATGCAGCACCTGTACTTGTAATGGAGTATTCACAGTACTGCTACTTTTACTTTAGTAAAGCATGTGAATACTTCCAGTTTCTACTTAAAATTAAACGTTTTGTCTGATTTGGATTCAGTCCAACGTGTTATTCTACAATGAGCTTCAATAACATGTGGAGTCTGGCAAATATTGATGTGCAGCTACACTGAATGAAACGATCTGGAGGGTGAATGTGTTGGATCTGTCACTGGTGGGAGTCTTCCTCACTAAAACTCAGTCCCAAGGCAACATGATGACGTGAGGCCGAGAGGCTGACAGGAAGAACAAGAGAGGAAACCAGCAACCAGGAGTCTGACTGACAGCTGGACTGAACGGACCAGTTGACCAACTTCAACACAAACCACACACCAGCCTCTCTTTCACCCCACAACATGACACGACTCCATGAATGCTTTTCTGACTCTGGTCATTGATCCACAATCTGAGACAGCTGGAGGAAATTAGCAGCAAGTGAGGTAGTGCTGTTTGAAGGGCCTGGTGCATTCAGGGTCACTACAACGTCTTCAGGTCACCAGCCTGAACACGTCATTCTGCTCCAATCATAAGGTTCTAGTCATTCTGCTCCAATCATAAGGTTCTAATCATTCTGCTCTAATCATAAGGTTCTAATCATTCTGCTCCAATCATAAGGTTCTAATCATAAGGTTCTAATCATTCTGCTCTAATCATAAGGTTCTAATCATTCTGCTCTAATCATAAGGTTCTAATCATTCTGCTCCAATCATAAGGTTCTAATCATTCTGCTCCAATCATAAGGTTCTAATCATTCTGCTCCAATCATAAGGTTCTAGTCATTCTGCTCTAATCATAAGGTTCTAATCATAAGGTTCTCATCATAATGTTCTAATCATAAGGTTCTAATTATAAGGTTCTAATAATAAGGTTCTAATCATTCTGCTCCAATCATAAGGTTCTAATCATAAGGTTCTAATCATGTTTTAATCATAACGTTCTAATCATAACGTTCTAATCATAACGTTCTAATCATTCTGCTCTAATCATAAGGTTCTAATCATTCTGCTCTAATCATAAGGTTCTAATCATTCTGCTCTAATCATAAGGTTCTAATCATTCTGCTCCAATCATAAGGTTCTAATCATAAGGTTCTCATCATAATGTTCTAATCATAAGGTTCTAATCATAATGTTTTAATCATAATGTTCTAATCATAATGTTCTAATCATAAGGTTCTAATCATTCTGCTCCAATCATAAGGTTCTAATCATAAGGTTCTAATCACGTTTTAATCATAACGTTCTAATCATAATGTTCTAATCATAAGGTTCTAATCATAATGTTTTAATCATAATGTTCTAATCATAAGGTTCTAATCATAAGGTTCTCATCATTCTGCTCCAATCATAAGGTTCTAATCATAATGTTCTAATCATAAGGTTCTAATCATAAGGTTCTAATCATGTTTTAATCATAATGTTCTAATCATAATGTTCTAATCATAAGGTTCTAATCATAAGGTTCTAATCATAAGGTTCTAATCATTCTGCTCCAATCATAAGGTTTTAACCATAAGGTTCTAATCATAATGTTCTAATCATAACGTTCCAATCATAAGGTTCTAATCATAAGGTTCTAATCATAACGTTCTAATCACAACGTTCTAATCACAAGGTTCTAATCATAACGTTCTAATCACAAGGTTCTAATCATAAGGTTCTCATCATAAAGTTCTAATCATAACGTTTTAATCATAACGTTCTAATAATAACGTTCTAATCATAACATTCTAATCATAACGTTCTAATCATAATGTTCAAATAATAATGTTCTAATCATAATGTTCTAATCATAAGGTTCTAATCATAAGGTTCTAATCATAAGGTTCTAATCATAATGTTCTAATCATAAGGTTCTAATCATAAGGTTCTAATCATAATGTTCTAATCATAAGGTTCTAATCATAAGGTTCTAATCATTCTGCTCCAATCATAAGGTTTTAACCATAAGGTTCTAATCATAATGTTCTAATCATAACGTTCCAATCATAAGGTTCTAATCATAAGGTTCTAATCATAACGTTCTAATCACAACGTTCTAATCACAAGGTTCTAATCATAACGTTCTAATCACAAGGTTCTAATCATAAGGTTCTCATCATAAAGTTCTAATCATAACGTTTTAATCATAACGTTCTAATAATAACGTTCTAATCATAACGTTCTAATCATAACGTTCTAATCATAATGTTCTAATCATTGCACAGAAATACGAGGTATATATATATATATATATATATATATATATATATACACACACACACACACACACACACACACACACACACACACACACCTTTCTCATCGCCCGTAATATTTCTCACCAACAACACATCAGAACTCTGCTTTTCTTCTTTTACCTTCAGGCTTCCATCTTGCTACAGATACAGAACTTCTGACCGAACAATGTTGGATATTAGTGAGCCAGCAGTACTGAGAGGTACGTGTATACAGACGCCTCTAATAACTGATAAAGGTATTACAACAGTACTTGATGAAACCCCCCTTCAATAAATCAATATCAACCGTTGAATAAAAACAGACCAATCCGCTAAACTTATGCAACTAGATCACTCAAGATCATTTTAAGTAAGAACAGATTTACAATATTACAAAGAAGACCTGCATGAGCAGCTTAAAGGTGGTTAAAGTATGAGCATGTGTCAAAGAGCCAAGAGGAGCATCACGATGGAGTCACTCCAGAAAATGATTGGTCAGGAAAATAATCAACTGACGAGAGGTCACAGCATCCTCCGTCAAAACCCCCGGAGCCAACGAGCACCCAGCTCAGGGAGACCTGTGGGAGGGCTTCAGGGCTTCAGGGCTGCACTAGCTCCTCATCTCAGGGTGTGAAGACACCGGGTTACTTAACGGAACCAGACCGCACACAATCACCATCTCCACAACTTCTAATCACCTGACGACAAACTTTCATCATCAGGTAAATCTTTCAGTGCAAAGCTCACTGCTGCACCGAAGCCTGCAGATCACCTGGGTCCACATACATGTCAGCCTCCTCAGAGCACAACGCAACTCACAGAACACAACCACATGCAGCCCTGCATGATCCAACCTTCATTATCACCGTCACCCCTCTGCACCTGCTCAGTCGACCTAATACAGCCCTCTGTCCCTACGGTCTCTTATTGTCATTGCTAATCACTCCTCACAATCACAAACAATCTCACAACTTTTCATTCCTATTCAGCCCTCTCTGCTTATGCAGCTCCCAGAAGGCATTGCCGTATAGACTCTCCCTCTCCGCTGGCAAAGACGTGAGGAAAACAACTAACGGCGGGGAAGCACAACAAAACAAAGTCTCCTGAAATACCTTGTGGATGCCCAGAGGAAGGCGCTGGACAGACAGATGAGCAGATAGGTTTCCTCTGTCCTCCTCTCTCAGGCTGCCTCCTCTCTCGGCGTGCTGTGGAGAGTGACTGCTCACCGCCCGCCTGGCATATCTAATTAGAGCCAGGCTGTTGCCACTATCGGGCAGAGGATCTACCTCTCCGATCTCTCCTGACTCAATCTTCCCCATCTCTGATTTTCTTTTATATTTATGCTGGAATATTTAATTGTAGACAAAAGGTTACTCTGGGCTCTATTCATCGCACACAGGCAGAATAATCTCCTTTAAAAGGCTTGACATTTCAGGCTTTTCAAAAGGGGCTGAAAAAATTATATCCCCGCTTTTGTTAATCAATGAAGTAGAACTCCCCCGAACAAAAGAATTAAATTGCTTGGTTGGGTTAATAAAACACACAGAAATAGCTGCTTCCTGTGGGCTTTTGTGCTTGCCACTGGCTCCCCCCATATGCAACCAGCACTGTAATTCCATATGATTTGGGGGGCAAAACTCTCATTTCTCCACACAGTTGGCTTTTTAAATCCCATTGAATGAGCAGTCTGTGAGGCTGGCTGATTGGGACCTCTTGCCTGAGCCTGGCTGCAGCAGAACAGGCTCTCTCCATTCAAATATGACTTCCACTGAGGAGAGACAGCGGGTCCACTACAATTTACAATTTCTATACTGCCCTTGCCTCAGAAAAACATTGTAATTATGCAAATGATAGGGGCAATAATTAGGCCCTTCACTGTCCCATTGTGTTAGCTGCCGCCGCGGTTCGGTCCAACGGTAGCAGAGACGCAGCAGGGCACGGCCGGGTTTAAATTGCTCCTTACTGACAGCCTGCAGATGTTCACAGCATCTTCGGTCCTGTGACCAGCCATCACCCCGCATACGACACGGTGGCAGCACACTGTGGTTGAGCTGCCTGAGAGCTGGATGAGAGCTGGATGCCACTGCAGCAGACAGCTGTTGTTTATCCAGAGGCCCGCTGGCACGTGATGCTCTGTAGTAAACGGTGGAACAGCAGCCGGGCCTTCTGAGAAGCTTCAACCTGATGCTGTCATCTGATGAACCACTTGAAAAGTTAATTGATCCCGAACTTATGCTTCTCTGTTGATTAAAATACAGCTACAGTACAAGCAGGCCGTTTGACTGTTGAGCTGCTCATACAGGTAGAACACACAGGTAGAACACACAGGTAGAGTTCACAGGTAGAACACACAGGTGGAGTTCACAGGTAGAACACAGGTAGAACACACAGGTAGAGTTCACAGGTAGAACACACAGGTAGAACACACAGGTAGAGTTCACAGGTAGAACACACAGGTGGAGTTCACAGGTAGAACACAGGTAGAACACACAGGTAGAGTTCACAGGTAGAACACACAGGTAGAACACACAGGTAACACACAGGTAGAACACACAGGTAGAACACAGGTAGAGTTCACAGGTAGAACACACAGGTAGAACACACAGGTAGAGTTCACAGGTAGAACACACAGGTAGAACACAGGTAGAACACACAGGTAGAACACAGGTAGAGTTCACAGGTAGAACACACAGGTAGAGTTCACAGGTAGAACACACAGGTAGAACACAGGTAGAGTTCACAGGTAGAACACACAGGTAGAACACACAGGTAGAGTTCACAGGTAGAACACACAGGTAGAACACAGGTAGAGTTCACAGGTAGAACACACAGGTAGAACACAGGTAGAGTTCACAGGTAGAACACACAGGTAGAACACAGGTAGAGATCACAGGTAGAACACAGGTAGAACACAGGTAGAGATCACAGGTAGAACACAGGTAGAGATCACAGGCTCTCTTGTCTCAGTGGAGCTGTTAAGATTGCTCATAAGAAGCAACCTGATGTGACGGTTGAAACACTTTCAGACACTCTGTGCTTCATCACTGTTATGAACTCAGTTTCAGCGTCATCCTGAGGAACCGTTTCAACTGTAATCAAGTGACCACTCCTCTAAATAGAACCTTCAAATGTGCAGAAACATCCAACAAACTCAGGAGAACAGAGTGCAAAAGATGCTGTGCTTTGTGGATTAAGACTGGGTTTGAATTTTGAGTTAATGATTTTAGAAATCACATTTCAAAAGAAACAGCAACAGCTTACAGTTAATGACTTTAACCACACGGTTAAGTCAAATGAAGACACTTTTGAGATGCAGCCCACCCCAGAGAAGTGAACTCTAACTAGTCTGACATTCAGTAATACACAAAGCAGAAGGCTGGGATAAAGGCCGTGTATTAATGCAACAAACGTCTTAGATTTGATGTCAATGGCTCAATCAATGAACGATCAATAGCTTCACATCAGGCAGTATATTGTTGCTCTCATCAACACGCATCATTTCTCTATACGCTTCCTGTGCAGGTTCCCATCTGCAATCATCTTACATCACGTCACCATTAAATGAGGATATCAAAGTCATCATTGCTCTCAATGTGACATGAAGTGAAGGCAACACAAAGTTTGACATTATTGTCGTCTGTTCAGTGAGGAACCATCGCATAAAACGTCCCTGCACACCCACACAGGTGCTCTAAAGGTCCGGTCCACACGTGCTGACCCGGTCCTGAGCAGAGGTCTACTCATGAGGAAGTGCAAAACATTGAGTGAGTGAGTCTGCTAAAATCATTGGACCACTTTCTCCAGAACCGTTCAGTGGAGGCGGTCACTGGTTGAAGGGATAGTGTCCTCATCTCGTAACCATGGAGCCGACGTCCTATTTCATTATGCACACGCACACGCACACACACACACACACACACACACACACACATTTTTATTGAAAAAGAGAGAAACAGGTAAAACACTCACCTTCACAACCCTTCAACTAAAGTTGATGCAACATAAACTAACTCATTTTTAATTGTTAACTTAAAGCAAGACTTTGAAATGAAGAGTAACTCATATGAGACAAACTGCACCATAACTCGGCTCAATTTGCTGAAACACCAGAGATGTTGTAGCGTAGACGTGATATGTTCTCTGAACATGCTAACTACACGTTATACATCCTGTAATTAGTCACGTGTGGCCACTCTGTTTAACACAACCAGAGTCACTTTGTTAATGTACTTGAGCTTCACATTCATTCCTCTCAGTGCTCTTAGTGTAACGTTTAGTGTTTAGTGTTTAGTGTTTATGTTTACATAAGTGACTTGGAGCATTAGCAGAGCAGTATGCTAATGCTAACTAGCCACCACAAAGCACTCCAGCAAATACAAGTTAGCATTTAACCTGTACACAGCTAACGTTAACTGGCACACTAACGTGTTGCTGGAGGTTGTGTGGATGTTTGCGTGCTGCTAGCATTTAGCTCGACCGCGTAGCAACCTAAACTCGGGGAACCTTCTAAGGAAACAACATTAAGGTAAAGGAATTAAAATCAAAGTTTGAATTACCGCCAAAAAACTTGAAACTTCTCCGGCATTCATGAAGAGGACCAGACGACCAGACGACCAACCGTCAACCGAGGGCCAGTGAGCAGTCCTGTGGGCGGGGCCTGAGTAGTCCTGTGGGCGGGGCTGGATGTTCACTTTGACCGAGGGAGAGGAGGGGGGAGAGGAGGACCAGCGGACCGGCGGATGTCAACGCTTTACGACAGTTCTCCGCCGTTTCCGGTACAAACACATGCACGCCCGAGCGAGGAGAACATGAGAGGTCACAAGTGATGGTCCTGGTCTTGAACAGACACGGAACGTAACACGCAGACATGGTAGGTCGGACGTGTTGTCCACTAACTGGAGTGAACCTCCTGAACACCGTAGCGATGAGCAGGAGGCTGCCGACGAGCTAGATAACGGCCATTCTGCACGGCTAAGCTAGCCTTAGCTTTACTCCAACGAGAGAAGAGAGCAGCAGCTAGTGGCTCGAAACACACGTAGAAACACGTACAGACACTGTGGTCACGTGCTACGTGTTTACACCAGCTGGTTAGTTGGTGCAGGTGGTGTTCTGTGCGTCTCCATAACGTGTTCTATGTTTATATCGCTCTCTCTCTGTGTGTCTAACTCCAGGCCAGTTCCATGGTGGCAGTGGGACTGGCTCTGGCAGCAGCTGGATTTGCAGGTGAGTGTCTCCTAGAAGAGCTACCTGTTGAACTGAGCCTTTAGTGCTTCAGTGGTGCGACAAACCACCGTGACAGACTGCTGGTTCAAGGGCGACAGACAGTCCTGAGGCCTCCATGAGTCTCTGAAACGAGTCATTTAACAACCACTGCAAACTACAGAGGAACAATACCAACTTTGAAGACTTTTCCTGATGTAATGCATACACATGAAATATGGTTCATTCATCACTTCATGTGATTTTCCATATAGTGATACAGATGTAGGGAAAACAAAAACCCAGCCATACACCTCTCTGTATCGGTGCTTATGTGAATATCAATGGTAGAGAGAACTCCACAGTTATCATGTGGTGTAATGTGCTGCTGTTCCCCTCTACTCGTCTGGCAGGTCGCTATGCCATGCAGGCCATGAGGCTGATGGAGCCTCAGATGAAACAGGCCCTTCAGAGTTTCCCCAAGACGGTAAGAAGGAAAACACGCACACAATAAGTGTCTGTCCAAATGGAAGTATACGTTATAGATACGCCTAATCTTTGAGTTCACGTTTCATGAATATGTCGTGAGGACGGGTCGGTCAGCAGGCCCATCGTGCTGACCTGTGAACTGTGCACGTTGCAGGCTTTTGGAGGAGGCTACTATAGAGGTGGCTTTGATCCAAAGATGTCCAAGAGAGAAGCGTCCCTGGTGTTAGGTATCAGGTAAGTGCACATGTTAGAACCAGAACTATTCACGCTGATCATTATGATAATTCACGTTGTGTCCTGCAGTCCCACAGCCAACAGGATGAAGATCAGAGAGGCTCATAGAAAACTGATGATCCTGAATCACCCAGACAGAGGTGAGTGAGGCAGTACAAGTCCACCGTCGGGTCCTGTAGACCATGAACGTCACTACAAAGAGCTCCACAGGCTGGTGTAGCTACAGTTCTCTGTGTGTGTGTGTGTGTGTGTGTGTGTGTGTGTGTGTGTGTGTGTGTGTGTGTGTGTGTGTGTGTGTGTGTGTGTGTGTGTGTGTGTGTGTGTCACAGGTGGATCTCCCTACCTAGCAGCGAAGATAAATGAAGCGAAGGATTTCTTCGATGCCCAGACAAAGAAGTGACGCTGTCGGCACCCTGCTCTGATCCATGCTGTTTGCACTGACCCGGCCTGAGCGACTTTTCTAACCGAGTGTTCTCAAATAAAATCACGCTGTACAAATTGTAACTGGAATTGTCCCTCGTCATTATGTTGCGTTTTAGATTTACTTTATGTACTTTTCAGGGAAAGTTTCCACAAGATGGGAACTTCAAACAATACATTATCTTAAAACAATTCTCTTACGTATGTTTTTTTTAAAATTAAAAACTGCAACATTGGAAGACATCAGCTGAGTAACTCAGACAAGAGGAGCCTTTACAGCGAACCAAAGCGTCTCCCCACACAGTGTGTGTATCAGTGCCATGGTGAAGTCAGGGTCAGGGAAGGTCACACACACACATGCAGCTCTCTCTCTCAGTGAAGCAGCAGCAGTTAGATGTTCCATCTGCATTATCAATACCTCCATACAGCTGTGACTGTAGAGGAGCAGACAGTGAGAGGGAGGCTGATGTGTGCTGGATTTCAAACTGGGGTTTGATGTTATGAATATTTAACATGCATATTTATCTATATATATCTATATCGTCGTATTACTTTTCATAAGGGAGCCTGACACAGTTGAGTTTTAGATCTACATGGAAGATCGAGTTTATTTAAGAACTACCTGCATACAAAACATATTGCACATCAACCAACCAGAATGATTCCTTTTAAAAAAAACAAAAAAACATACTGCAGTCGACCCAACACAAACACTTTGGGGATGTCACAAATCTCAGTAGTCCAAATTTTCTGTCTCAAAAGAAAACCCTCGGTAACGTATATATTTTAGTGTCAAGAAAAAGAAGAGCTTCTCTTGTTTTTAGCCTTTTTTAAATACTGTACATTTTTAAATAAATAACCCAAATAAATCTCCTTCCTTGGTGGAACAGTCGTGACCAGTTTCCAGCCAGTCTGTGGAAGAACCATGAAAATGACATCATCGTCACCGGGCTTGGTTTTCCAAAAACATCTCAACCGAGCTTTGACTTTCTTTTGACTTAGCTGGAGTTCTGGAAGAAGAAAAACAAAAAGCACTCGTTATCCCTCTTGTCTTATGTTTGATGAAAGCGCCCGCTGTTCAGCAGAGAGATGTTTCAGGAAACCCAGCACTCGACGGCTACATCTCGTTCCAGCACTTAACAGTAACAGCCCGTTATCAGACTCACCTACAATCAACTGTTAAACAGAAAGCGGTTATGTTTCAGTGCAAAGAAAACAACTCTATCGCTTGTTTCTTTTCCAGACACGCTGTAATAACATTTCTTGTATGACCAAAGTGGTTGCATATTGAAAAAACAGAAAGCAGCTAATGTCAAACTCCTCAACAGAGACGTGTGTGTGTGTGTGTGTGTGTGTGTGTGTGTGTGTGTGTGTGTGTGTGTGTGTGTGTGTGTGTGTGTGTGTGTATATATATATATATATATATATATATATAGATAGAGAGAGAGAGAGAGAGAGAATAACTGGACTCATTCTCCCCACAAACATTAAGAACAGACACACCTGATTTTAAAAAGATATGCCTCTGAAATCCTCTCTGTGTTGGTCTCGCCTACAGTGCCTACAGCGCCATGAGGGAACATGAAGCACGAGGAGACGCCTCCTCTGGCTCCTCTGTGGCAGAGAGGGCGAGCGCACAACACAGAAACAAGTGAAACATTTCAGACGGTGTGCAGAGCCAGGCAACAACATGTTGAATCTACTCTCAAGGCACAACAGATGATCACATGTATGTCAGACATACTATCTGCACTGTGGTGCTGCTCATGCAGAATATTGAGTGTACAAACTACTTCAGATGCACAACACACCCTGAAAAAGGTTGTGGAAGCATCTCTCCGAGTCCACCTGGTCAAAGGCAGACATGTTTGTGATCTAAAAATCCCGCTATGATATTTTTACTGATAAAAAAGAGCCGCTGCATTCACACCATAGTATGGGTTTGAGTTTGATTCCCTGTCTGCGTTATATAAACACTGCATTCAGCCCAACCTCTCCCTGAGCTCTCAGTGAAGAGCGGACCGAACAGTACGGCCAATCACGTGTCTGTAAGTCTGCGTGTGTTTGACTATCTTTGGCAAGCTCATACAGGAAGAACTATTGTAAAAAAAATAGTAATAAACGGTGGTAAAATGAATAGTTGGAGAGAACGCGTGTGTGAAGGGGAGGTTACGGTTCAGACGTCTAAAACGATGTGCGGTGGAACGGGTTTCAAATATTTGTTAAGTAAAAGAAGAGCTTGTTGTGTTTAAATGTTTCAATTTGAAGGCTGCTCCACAGACGGGGAGATTCCACCGCGTGCGGCCAAAGAATTTGAAATATTTGAAACCGTTTCCTTCGCTCAGGTCTGACTAGGAGACTCCGTTAACAACGGGTTGTTGGTTGGAGTCCTCCTGGCAGGAGGCTTTGGCGGGAGCTCCGGCGGCGCTGCTGCTCTCAGTGTCGGCGGCGCTGTTAGAACCATTGGTGGTCGCCGACACAGACGGTGGGCTGTCTTCAGCGATGGCATCCACCAGACCCTGAACACAAACGTGGGACAGTCAAATACTGCAGCATCTACATTGAACAGACCCAGGTTAAACCACACGTGACATTCAGGGACTAACCACATCCTTGTTCTTCTTGGTGTCCTTAGAGGTCGGCGTCTGTCTGCTCTGAGATTCAGCCCGGGAGATGTAGTCCGCCACCGTCACTGCAGACGAACACAGGAAAGAAAACCACTAGGAACCGGTTCACAACACTATTCACAACACCGATCTCACAATCTACACCTGCTGTAGGTTTAATGGTTAAAATGGCCGACAGTTTTGAGAACGTCACGGTGGATCCCGTCTGAGAGCTCTTCAGCACCTCGAGGCCACACTGTGTACTTGATCCACACCACAGAGACGTTAGAGCCACGCCCACTACGACACAGCACACACACCCAGTGCCATCGCTGTTACTGACAGCAAACCAGCTGTAGTCTAGCTGTTAGTGAACCAGTGCTGCACAAATAAAACTATACAAGGAAAAAGTTAGATGCATACTTTCAAATTTGCATTCCAGTAAGGATGGCGTGGGTCAACCAACCACTTCTCACCGTTGAGCAGAAGCAAGCAACAGCATGTGGTTAAAGAGACGGTAACGGTTCTACCGACTCTTCTGGTTTAGTTTCTGGTTTGTGTCACACGGAGACAACCTTTAAGCCGAGCCGTTAGGAGGTCTGTCGGGGTTACCTGGCTGCCTCTCCTCAGGCAGGCGGATGCGGCGACGTCGACTACGGTTACGACGCTGAGGTTTAACTTCTGAGTCATCTAAGGACGTCGGGGCAATCACAGAGAAAGGGACTTGGAGCTTAGATTGCCTTTAAACCAGAGACCTGTCTTTGAGCAGCACAGGCTCCTTTAACACTAAAGATGGGAACTTATCCAACTAAGAAATGTATGAGCCTTTCCCACTAGGATGCTCTGTCTGTGAGTAATGCTTCACATGAATGCACTGTAGAGTTTGTGTCCTGAAGGAAAAGATGGGACTTCCCTACCTATTCCATTTTCACTCATTGAGGCGTTGTCCGACTCGCTCATGCCGTCCATCAGCGCCGTGTCCTCGTCCGTTCTGCGCCGTCGAGATCTCCTGCGTCGGTTTGCGGGCAAGTTGGACTCGCTGGCATCGGTATCGGCCGTCTGGTCCGTCTCTGTGTTTGTCTCCGCGGCCCCGTAGG
>NW_027176517.1:2611884-2619384 GCF_023349555.1 Cebidichthys violaceus | reverse complement strand
TCTCTCACACACACACACACACACACACACACACACACACACACACACACACACACACACACACACAGGTATCCTTACATTAAGGTAAGAGATGTGGTACTCCAGCAAGACCTGAACATTGCCGATGCTCTCCTTCGTACCGACAAAGGTGAACGGGACCATTCCCTGTGTCAACAAAACCAAAGAGCACAACACATGTTAGTATGGGACCGACTGGACCGAGTGCAAAGGAAAGGTCTACATTAGTTGCATAGAAATAAGAGAAGACCAAACTCCACAAGCAGCTTCATCAGTAGCAGAACAGACGTGGCAGTAGCAGGCTTACTTCCTGTCGGGGCTGCTTGTTGTCATTGTCTCCTTCTATCCGGACCCTCACCACACCGGACTTGTCCACAATCTCCTGGATGACCTTACCGTTCTTACCGATCACTTTGCCTGAGGACACAGAGCAGGGAACAGATGATGATACATAACTATGGTATATGAAGGAGCTGCACAGATACATTTTAGACGACTGTCTTGCATTGTGGCACTATGGTCATGACTAACGTGTGGAGCGTCTCGTGTTCAGTTGCCCCTGACCGCCCCAAGTAAAAACACAAGTTTTGAAGATTTCCAGCTCAGGGACTAAAAGTGTGTCTACGTACCAACAAGGGCCCTGGGCACCTGGACAGAGTCCTCCAAAAACTCCAGGAAGTTCCTGGCCTTCTTCACCGCCTCTGCCGTCTGAAAGACAACACAGGGTCACTTTACTTTACACACATGCACCGTCAAACGTTAACGTCTATATGTTTATGTTATGGATGGTGAAAATGATACCTTTGTTTTAGTACGTGTATGTACACAAAAGTTCAAGTACGTCCACGCCGTTTCTCTTTACTTTTGTTGCAGTAAAGGCTCGTATTCATTGATTCCTTTTACCCATCGTTGAGCCACTCATGCGTCCTCCACACTAAAGCACAAAGCACCCTAACCTCTCCGTAGATCCTGAAGGTGCCGGTCTCCTCATCCAGGTCAATGGCACTGACACCGGGAACTTTCCGTGCTTGCTGGATGTTGCTGCCGTGGCTGCCGATGGCCAGGCCCATCAGATCCGTTCTCACCACGAACTCCTCCTGGAAGGACGACACCATCTGCCTGGAGCTCTGCACAATCACAAGAGCAGAGTTTCATTCGTCATTAGTTCATCTTTTGGTATGAATTCATTGTGGTATCAATATGGTATTCAGAACTGCTCCTTAACTATCACTTTTTGCTCTGACGGACACCCAGAGTGTCGTATAAAACGTTTGACTTCATATGCTACAGTCACGTTGTCATTAACAGCCCGTCACGTTGGCTTCACACTAGGTTTAAGGTTGCTAGTTGTCCCCCCTCCGAGTGTACTAAGCTGCCCATGTGACCTCCAGGTCACCATCGAGACCGAACCGCAGCGATCTCATCACCAACTAACCTCCAGGTGTTTTGTGGCCTCGTGGTTGCGGGACATTAGCAGCAGCTTGGTCCTGATGCTGCGCAGGTGCATGTCACTCAGCAAAGACACGCGCTTCACTGTCGTCTCATTGGTGGACTACACACACACACACACACACACACACACACACACACACACACACACACACACACACACACACACACACACACACACACACACACACAGGAATAAAAGAAGGATGAATATATGTTGAGCTGCTCCCTCTATGATGACGACTTGATGAATAGCTGAGTCCTCCAGCGCACAAACATCAGCAGGACAAAGTCACAGAGTAGTTCAGATGCTATTGTGAACATCCGAATGTCACCACAGGATTACAGTGAGCCAGTTACCACAATCAGCAGTTGGCTGGTCTCAGGGCAGTACGAGATCCGACAGGCTCCCACAGCTTTCTTAAATTCTTTATGGGCGTTCTCACTCTGGCACCTGCAATATGAGGAAAATGTATTTCTGTGAATCCCTAATGTACACAAATGGTTCACACCACTGATTGGATAAATCTTCAGAGAAAAGTACAGACCATATGTAACGCCTACAATAAACAATCGTCTGCATCGTTGCGCGTTATAGTCATTGATTATGAAGAGAACGAGCATGTGTATTTAAGATGCATCCCTCCCTAGTGCAGCGCTGCTGTACTTACGCTTCTTGGAGGTCTTGAGGAACGGGGACAGTGCACTTGTGAAAGGAGTTCTTGGTGATGGCCTTGTTAGTGTTGACTGGACGCAGACGCTCAAAGGTCACGATCTCATTGTAGGTGGCGTCGCAGGCTGCGTACTCGATCACATAGAACTGTACAGACAGACAAAACTGTATTTCAGATACATTCTTCACTCAACGCTCCGCCCGTTACAAAGTATTATAATACATTATAAGACGATAGAGTGTCAGTAAGAATGTAACACTGTTGACATTAATTTGCATGTAAATATTGAGTGTATAGTATAGTGTATATAGTCTTCATAAGGAGCGTTACTCACAGCTCCCTTCATCATGCGGACTTTAGCCAGCCACCAACCACAAGGCTCCTGATCGTTGGCTTTGGAGAGGATCTGACGGGAGACGAAGACCGAGACACAAACATAACGGCATCAGGAAAGGAAACAAGCAAAGAAAAAGAGGAGACCATATGAGCGTGTCCTCCTCACCTCCACCTCCTCGCCCTCTCCAATCTCCTTCTTGCCGTCAGCGGGCGGTGGCATCCTGACATCGTTGAAGGGCACCTGGCGCTCTGGCTGCCAGCTGTAAACGAGATGGTCATGCGATACCTCGTTAGGACACGGTCCCGCATTGGTCTTAACATGTTGAACTCAACATGTTTCATGAAGGATACAGGAGAAGGGAGAGACTCACTTGTTCTCAAAGGCAATGGTGAGAGAGTCATCGTGGATATCTTTGACAACGCCCTGCAGGACAGACACAGACGGGGCGAACACATCAGAACAGCTGACTGACATTAAGCGCCACATATTCAACACACTGATCGTACAGGACAGAAATAATCCACTTTGATTCTTCAAGCAACTTCTCTCCTTTGTGATGAGAATAACAAAGATCTTACAGGTTTCAGTTTACAGGAGCTCAATTACAAGCTTGAGTAAAGTGTAAATGAATACATATATTTGGCGTACAATCTTACATGCTTGTCAGTGGTGTGTTAATAACTAATTGAGGTTTTGGCTAAGGCATAGAACAGCTCACAACTAAGACTATCCACAGCCAGTTCTGCTGATTATTGAGAGACACAGACAGTTTTGTAAAATCTGCTGCTGCTGCTGCTGACCATTAACACACACCAGAACATGCTGGAAGTGTCTTTAACACCTGTACGATGTAAGCAACCTGCTCATCTCTACTGAAGGAGTGACATCAATCACGTTTTAATAGAAACGTGGAATCACACAGACATTAAACTCAAGATTCGGCCCGGGCAGCCGACCAGCAGGCAAGTGGACACAATGAGTCATGAAACCAGGGCTGGGTGTACACACACACACACACACACACACACACACACACACACACACACACACACACACACACACACACACGAGCAGCAGTGGGGAGTGGGACAGTCTCAAACACAGTAGTGCACGAGTCATGAGGAATAGAGGCGAGGCCAGAAAAAAAAATGAAATTCAAGGAAAGGAGTACGATTAGCAGAGGAGACGAGAGAAGGAGAGAGGAAACGCACAGGAGGAGAGATGGTAGGAGAGGAGACTGTTGCACACAGCACGTCCAGAAATAGCCTTTAAGTCTACGGTATCAGTGATCCTCTCCTGGCATGCAAGCTGGTCAGGATTGACAAGGAACAGCTGGCTCGCTCACTCACTCACTCACTAAATAACTTCAGCGTGATGAAGTATCAAATAATAGACAGCCGTCGAGTAGGTGCAGCTCAACGAGAGCTCAAAGTCACTGTCATAACGAGCCACGGTGCCTCCTAAACATGACATATTCTGATAAGATACGTGATCGACAGCGTTAGTCACCACATACATGACATGTCGGTCACTTACAGCGGGCTGATATGTTACAATCCATCGCTACTTGAGCCTCATCTCTTGACGTCAACAGTTAGGCAACTAGCAACGTAGCTAACTTTTAGCTCGGGAAAGCTGCAACCGAACGTCAAGCACAATTAATAAAGAACTTTATCGGTTGTACGTGCCAATACTCGAGGGTAGGATGTTGTTTCGTCCACTAGGAGTACAAAGAAGGGTCGCTAAAAAGTGACAAATGGCGAAGACTCGCGAGCGATGCTAGCTTAGCCCGCTGGTGTTGTAGCTAGCATTGCTAGCTCAAGCTAAAGGCGAGCAGCTAGTGGGTTCAGAGCGAGTCGGAACCTGTCGCCGTGGTCTGTGAGACGTCAACTAGAATGTTGCATGGTATAACGTGTCTATTGTGTTGGCCGCTGAACGATAAGCAGGTTTATTACCTTGTAATAAGCCCCGTTGGAGCCACGGACCTCCACCACCAGTTCTTCCATATTGGACACGCAAAGGATGCCGGGACGACAGGTGCTCCTCGAGGCGTCAGGGCAGAAGTTTGAAGGCTGGAGAGGTGACGGCTCCATGGCGGTGCTGTGATTACTGCTCACCTCGATACCAACACAAAGCCCTGGAGAAGCTCGAGTGTGTTTCCTAACACCAACAATTGAACACACTGAAGCCTCGTCTCACGCACTCATCTTCCTGCTGTGTTGTGGTTGTGCTGGCCCTTTAAGAGACTGGAAAGTAACGAAGTACATTTACTGAAGGAGCCTACTGTACTCGCTTTAAGTACTTTTTATCAAAGGTAGGGCTATCTCTACTTTACTTGAGTATTTATATTTAATGCTACTTTATAATTCTACCCAACTACATACTAGAAGCCAACATTCTACTCTTTTACTCCACTACATTCATTTGACAACATTAGTTACTTTGCGGAATCAGATCATTACAACATATAAATCAACTAATACATGATGGTATATTATAATAATAATAATTATATATATAATAGTGCATGTGACAGCAGTAGTAGTGACTGAATACTAGAGCAGTCAGTTAACAACAGTTATGTACCTTTATTATATTATGGGGTTATTAGTTTGCTCAGCTGGCATGCCTCTTGTTTTGACTTCCTTTAAATCACATAGTTTCCATAAGAGTCAAAGTGTCCATGAGAACATGTCACAGTAAGCATACATGCATTTCTAAAAATGTCATTCCCAACATTTCACTTCTTTATTTTAAAACACATTTTGTCCCAATTAAACCGTGGTTTCTTCACCTATGTTTTACTTATTTGATATTTATGATTTACCATCTATCCTTGGATTAGTACACAGGGTTTGGTCACTTTCAGACTTGAGACAAAGATTGATTCTGTGGTTGATCTCCAGTCTTAAACCTCTTATTGCTTCCTGTTTATGGCTTACTGTCCATAAACAGGCTTTCCGTGAGCATCAAAGGGTCGACTCCATCTCCCTTAAAGATGCTCACAGTACTATTCCAGCTCAATCAATAAAAACCTTGGCAACTCTAAACAGCTTTTTCCAACCATAAAGCATCTCCTGAAACCACAACCGTCCTCTTCAACTGAGGCTACAGAGGAGCAATGCAACAGCTTCATTGACTTTTTCAGATCCACGGTCAACAGCATTCGCTCTCTGATGTCCAGCTCTCCATCCATGCTTCCCTCTGACACCAACACCGTATCTGTGAGTGTGCTGTCTCCTCTACATCTCGCTGAGGTTCAGGAGAGCCATGGTGAGGAAATCCTCAAAAAAATGAAATCCTGTACCTGGACCCTGGACCCCATTCCTGCTGCTCTGCTCAAATCACACATCCCCACTCTCAGTCCTTGATCACTGGCAAGAACATCCAGAAGCTGCAATACATGCAAAACAGTGCTGCCAGGATCCTGATGAGAGTCCGGAAATATGAGCCTACAACACCCAATCTACCCTCACTGCACTGGCTCCCTGTCTCATTCAAAGTGCTACTACTCACACATCAATGCATGAATGGACATGCACCCCCCTACCTTCAAGAACTCATTACTCCCCAAACCTCCACCCGCACCCTCAGATCTTCAAACAGCTCGCTCCTCCGGGTCCCCGACACCAAGCTCCACACCACGGGCGACCGGGCCTTTGGCTCGGCAGCACCGCGCCTATGGAACAGTCTCCCTGACCACCTAAGGGCGACACCGGACTCTTTTAAGACTGGCCTGAAAACCTTTTTATTCAGGGAGGCGTTTCTGACCTTGTGTTAAATCACTGTCAGCTATTTATTTAGTGTTTCTGTTCATTCACTGTTTTCTGTCATGCTTATGTTTACTAGTTTTATATTATAGTTTGTTTTTATTATGAACTGGCTCTGTGGCACTCTGAGATTCTCTGAATGAAAAGTGCGTTACAAATAAAATGCTTTATTATCATTATTATTATTATCCTAAAATTAAGCCTTGCAGGTTATTTTGTACAAAAAAATACAATAACAGTGGAGAAAAATCAAAGAATAGTTGAAGGCATCACCCTTCATCCGGCTGTGATAAAGCGTCCTTCATGCTGTGCTGACATCAGGAGGAGTTCGAGACGTACCTGTACACCAAGTGAAGAGTTGTGGTGCCTCTCTGTGTTTTACAGGTGTGGATTACATCCACTACATTCAGGACCGTTTTAAATGCCAGTCAACTCAAAAGCATTTAAAGTGAGGACACATGTCCACCGTGCAGCAGCTCTGATGAGGACTCAATATTCAGGGTTAAAAACACGCAAAACAAGTTGTGTTGTTGTGTTTCCAGCTCAGACACATTCACACTCACTTGAGCTGTTCTTGTGGGGAAATAAAACAATATTGAGAGAATTTGATTCATTTTGATGTTCCTGTTATCATGTGACTGACATGAACCGTCCATCTGGATGAATACTTCAGTGTGTTGAAGCACACAGAGCTCACGCTCAGCTGGTTGATCTGCTGCATTAAACCACTTCACATTTGTGGGCATGTGGCTTCACTCATCCACAGAAGCAGCTAATAAATACATACATAAATACATGAATACATACATAAATAAATACATAGTTGGAGATAGTTAGCTGGTTTTTCTAGGTTTGTTTTTCAGAATTATTCGACAGGGCTGATTTAATATAAGCACACATTAGACTCAACACGGAGCGTAGCAGTCAGTCAAACAGAGAGCGTCTTTTAGAAACAACCACTGTGACACCTAGTGGCCAACAGATAACCTCCTGGACCGTCGCCCAGAGCTTCAGAGAGGATCCTGATGTGGCACCATGAGACGGCACCGCTGAAACAGACCCACTCACTCACACCGGTGTCACATCAACTCAATACGTAAAATACAATGTTAGGAGCGATCGTCTACAGGAAGTCATCGGAGCAATTTGGGTCAACCTGTCATGTTCGGTTTGAAGTTGTCACCAATTTGGAAAAGCTGAATGAAATGATGAGAGAAGTGTTCAACACCAAAACTCCAAACTAATGAGTGGA
>NW_027176517.1:2441884-2606884 GCF_023349555.1 Cebidichthys violaceus | reverse complement strand
CTTTTGCACTTTTCATTTGCAAACAACCCCGTTTATGAACCGGATGATCTGAATTCAGAGTAACGTAGGCGGCCCGGCGCCCTCCTTCCTCTCCTCTCTCCTCCTTCCTCTCCTCTCTCCTCCTTCCTCTCCCCTCTCCTCCCCGACTGACAGACGCTCCTCTCCTGCTCCAGGTTGAGGGTGGTTAGATTAGAGCTGAGAGTCGAGAGCCGCCGAGTCTCACAAACAGGATTTACCATGTTGTCTCACAGTGGCAGCCCTGCCTAGGATCACACGCTGCTGATGAGCCCTGGAGCATAACATGCTTATGGCAGATACACTGCGATTTACAGAGACAGGAGAAGTGCAGAGTACACCAACTTAACATGTGTGCATTTGTTAACAGTGCACAAAGTTGAGATGTTGGCGTCTTCAAATGAGTCAACAATGTTGCACGGCTTTACCTCTGCACTGTGTATAAATCTCTTAATGCACATTACAGGCTTTTCAGAGCTGCCAGCTGATTAGCCCTCTCAAGACGATTTTTGCCATCCTTAAAATATATATTTTTTTTTACATGCAGTGCATTTTTCTCCTCGCAAGGTAGCAAACCTCCTTTCCTTGCAGAAAAATATATATGCACTAGCACTAATTTTTTAAGCAGAGGAATCACCCCACTGGTTTCTGCTGAAGTGAGATTTGGCTGCAGAGACCGCGCTGGTTCCAGAAATTCAAACCTCATACCATTCCAGGCTGGGCTTATCCTAAGCTTGTTAGTATGTGTGATGCCGGGGCCGATAGGACCTCTACATTACCATAACGCTGCTGAATTAACTATGATCTTCCTCTGCACCGGGAGAAAAACTGGCCCACAGAAGTTTTGCAATATGCTGTGCAGGATATTATGATAACATGCTATAATAAATGTTTATAATCTACTTAGTGGAGGACCAGGGTTCAAATATGTTTCTATATTAGGCTTATTAATGCTCCCACAGATTTTCTGTTCCACCGTCGCAGCGGGAGAGTGAAATATGCACACTTCACCAGAACTGTGAAAATAAAAGGTCTCAGAGTGATGATTAATTAAAGTGATTGTGCGGCGATACATCAGGCAGCAGAGAGAAGTGCTGCGGTTAAAAAGCATCAAACACAACAGTGAGGACACTGAGGACACTGAGGACACGCCCTCTGAGAATGGGGGGGGGGGGGGGGCTTTAACTACCTGGGGAGGGTACAGTCTACTATTTTACATAAATTACACATGATGAGTTTTTTAAAGCTTGTATTTCAAGTCAATATTATTCATACTGTTAAAAATAAAGAGAGCCCCATGACTATAAGCTGGTACCTTTGAAACAGCATTTGGACCATCAGAGTTCAACATTGGAATGCAGTAAAACGTCCTGAGGGCTGCTGGGTGAGTCATACCTCATCACTTCTAGAGGCACAGCTACAGACATCAACATGGTTCATCTCTATCACACTACATGTAATCTGTGTTTGGTTATTATGTGATGTTTGCATTAATTCAAACATCATCATTTTTGGGCTGCACCATTACTTCAAGTGGAAATTCTGGAGCTGCCCCGTCGTTTTTTAAATGTTGGTCATTTTGGCCTTTCTCCAGGAATAAACAGAATGAAGTTCTGTGGGTTTGAGCAATGTTTGGCAGCGCAGCATGAGTCATCTGCTGTTTCCTTCTCGTCGGCTAGCGGAGAGGAGCGATGCACTCTCCTGACCAAACTCACCAGCAGGAGCATTTCTCGGCCCGGCGCTCTAGAGATGCCGGATGTCACATTTCTGTAGAGAGAGCCGGTTAGCTGCTCCCCGTCATTATGTTCAGCTAACCGGCTTCCAGCTGCTCCACATTCACTGTACAAACACGAGAGTGGCCTCCATCTTCTCATCTGAGTCTCAGCATGAAAGAGAGTTAGATGAGAAAATGTCCCAAAATGTCAAACTGTAGTTTGCCTAATTCTAAATGTGCAATAAACGTTATATTCCCCAAAATAATCTGGCTTCACCTCGATACCACTGGTCTGTGTATGAATGAATAATCAGTCCTCTGACCTGCTCCGTTAATCTGACTGCCGGCTGAATGTTTCTGCAGAAACACCATAAGGCCTGCGCACATTCAAGACGCATTAGATGACACACTCCTAAAGTGTCCTCCTCATGCTGCTCGTCTTATTTTGATAAACAGTAATTTGGTGTCACGGAGGACAGTGTGGAGTGAATGGGACTTGTCTGTCTATCTGCCTCTCAGCCGTTCACAGCGTTTGTCTGTTGGGTTAAGACTCCCTTCTCTGCCGCTCTCTTTCTCCGTGTTGACACATATACATATCACACACCGGGATTAGCATGACGGTGACTGTAACAAACCTCCCTTTGAAAAAAAAAAAAAAAAAAAAATAGACGAAAGAAAGAAAGGGGGGAAAAAGCACCCTATTCTATAGTGGAGGTGCCCAGCCAGAAAATAGCATACTTAGACAACAATGGCGTGGTAAGTACCTTAGCAAGGATCAGCGCTGGCAGAGTGAAACACATTACAAAACAATGGCTGACTGCCTGCCTGCTTGGCTGCTTGGATGGCTGTCAGGAGCTGTGGGGCTGCCATGAGCTGCCATGCTGTTATTTGTCAGGGGAGAGAAAAGGAGACAGAGACACACATCATCATCTCGCTCCTCATCGCCTGTAACGGCGAGTCTAATCCCGCCCGCAGACGGATCTCCCATGATCCCCCTCTGCAGAGCGCGTGATGCCGTTCCACTCCAGCAACGCGGACGCGGACGCAGTGATGACATGAAGGACGTCAAAGAGGCAGTTAGAAGTGGCGTCATCTTTGCATTTAAAGTTTAAAAGGTGAATTATTGATATGGATAGAAGGAAACAAACACCGTAGTAGAGCCAGTAGTCAGCTGTTCTGATAACTCATTAACTGTTTAGTTCATTTCAAGCAATTAAGGCACTTTTTGTGGTTCCAGCTCAAGTGAAGTTGTGTCATTTGTATTATATTGTTTTATATCACAGTGAACTGAATAACTTTGGGTTTTGAACGTTTTTCATTGTTTTCTGACATTTTTAGATCAAACAATCAGCCAGTAAATTGAGATATGAAGAGAATTGTTAGCTACAGCCTAACAGAAGAATTAACAGTGAGACTAATAATACATCTTAGAGGCTTTGAGGACAGCATTGGATACACTGGAAGCAGCTCCCATCATGCAGCAACATAAAAAGATTAACAGTCCAAAACAAATTAAAAAGCATAATTCTTATTTTAAAAATGACTAATAATCCGGCTGTTGAATTTTGCTAAAATAACACGAGGAATATCCATCAATTATTAACCTCCATATCATGCGTTCAAAATTACACATTTACATTCCAATATTTTGATAGGATCTAAATCAGGAAGTCAAATATATTCCGGTTTTATTATTGGGCCAATAATGAGCAGAGATTGTTTAATGCCAGTTAAAAGAGGAAGGGGGGTGCTGTAAGTCGGGGGGGGGGGGCGTTACTAATGATATAAGAGCGAATGTTGGAGCATCTCCTGGAAATCTGTCAGAAATCCTAATGTCGCTCCTGTCCCTCTGTTAATGCAAACCAAATGAGGCTGCACTGTAATAAGAAGCTTCCCAGAATTAGTTTCCGTTTGCAGAAAATTGCGAGACCCCCCCCCCCCCCCCCCCCCCCACACTAGTACTTTTATCTATTTCACTCCAGCATAAGCAAAAAAAAAAAAAAGAAGCAGGCAGACCCTCCTCCGACATTATTTGGATGACGTTCCATCAGTAGCAGCAGCAAGAAATAACATTGTGCAAATTCTATGCATGTTAATGATAAATAGGAATCCACCTGCTCACAGATAAAATGAGTTTAATTTCCCCCCCCCACCCACGCCCATGTGCCTGCCTGGCCTTTTAGAAATTACTTATGCACAGCTATTATTAAAATAGGGCCGGTGCAAATGAGAAAGAAGCGCTATCTCTGGAAAGAGTGGCTGGCTTTAGACTGCTGCTGCTGCCAGGCCGCTCTGCTTCACACAGTCAGCGATTCTCCCTCTCTCACACACACACACACACACACACACACACACACACACACACACACACACACACACACACGTGCACATATGCAATCACATGCACAGACTGAAGCTTGTGCACACACACCTCACCTCCTCTCAGCTCTGACCCTGTGTTTACTAAATTAACCCAAATCCTTTTTTTTTAGGGGGGGGGGGGGGGTGTAATGGAATTTGCAAGCTTTTGGTGAAAACATCTATTTGTATGTGTGTCTTTCTTGCGCGTATGCTAATATACATTTGTGTACCTGTGAGTGTGCATGTGTGTGTGTGGGTGTTGCAGCGTACATGCGTGCTTGTTTTGTGTCGGAGTGTAATTTTGTTGTTGGAAGGAAATTTGCTTTGGGTGTACAATGTGCCTGTCCCTGCATCTTCAGAGGAGCTGAGGATGTAACAATTGAATGCTGAAGGCTTGGAAAATATCAGTCATAAGTGGTGACTAGAATATTTATCTATGCATGGACAGAACGGGAGGGAGGAGGGGGAGGAGGGGGAGGAGGGGGGAGGACGTAGGCCAGGTGGAGAAAGGGTAAAATAAATGTAAAAAAAGAGGTCAGAGCAGGAGTGTTTTTGTGCACAGTGTGCTGTATATTCTCCACCACCTCTGCTCCATTAGCAAATCAACAGATTCCTCTCATCTCTCACTTTGGCCTTGAACACTTCCAGAACATTCATCCTTTTTATCCAGCAAGCTGAAGGATGTTCTGATGGCTGGCTGCACAGCCTCTCTCCTCAGCCTGAACTCCTGCCTCTTCATCGCTGCCATGCAACAATGAGTGGAGGAAAAAAAATACAAAATACAGCCACATCCAAACGGGAACTCATTAGGCGGAAAAATCTAAACCGTAAAGTGAATTGAACACTCGAATGTGACATCCTGACATAGAGTGAAATTAAAAACTGCCTGGCAGCGAGGTGTTCACCCGCTGACAATGGCGCTGTCAAAACCGCACGGCAAAAACAATGTTGTCAGCTTTGCGCATTTTATATTTTAAAAAAAAGTACGGCAGACACACAGTGAGGCACGGTGAACACTGCATGCCCCTGAATGAACGAAATGAAAGCAGCGTTACGCCATTAGGCTGTGAGGACAGTGCAGAGGACTCGCTGAACAATGACGCGCCGCCCTGTTTGCATATTGTCTCGGGGCCTCCTGCTGTGTGTGTGCTCTCTAATGACTGCTCGCTGGGAGATGTTAAGACTAATAAACGAGGCTCACTCTCAACTTCATGCACTCTCAGAGCAGCAATTATGTCAAAACGGTGTTTATAGTTGGAACGGTAAAGAATCCTTCTCTCCTGTGCTTGAAAGGTTTTCTTTTTGCCCGAGAGCTGAAGTTGAAATTACTGTGGCGCTTTGTGATGATGTCACTACATAATGTTTCTAAATGATATAGTGCAGTTTACAAATACCATGGTTATTGTTATTATTAAAGAGTCTGAGGACTGAAGAAAAACCTGATGCAGTTGTGTTGGCACACTTCACCATGTGATGCCTGCAGCACATAGTTTAAGAAGGAAAAATATATATTTTTAAACACATACAGCAGCCTGTACTCTCTCTGTGAACCGGAATATCAGGAGCAGTATTTTAGAAACCTACTATTGATTTACTGCAAGAGCGTCTGCAAAGGAGTTCATTTCACATGAATGATCTATGATCTATGATCAACACATGTATAAACTTTATTATATATTGTATAGACATTATCATATATTGCATAGACTTTATCATGTATTGTATAAACTTTATTATATATTGTATAGACTATTATATATTGTATAGACGTTATTATATATTGTATAGACGTTATTATATATTGTAGACTTTATCATATATTGTATAGATGTTATTATATATTGTATAGACTTTATCATATATTGTATAGACTTTATCATATATTGTATAGACTTTATCATATATTGTATAGACTTTATCATATATTGTATAAACGTTATTATATATTGTATAGACTATTATATATTGTATAGATTTTATTATATATTGTATAAACTTTATCATATATTGTATAGACGTTATTATATATTGTATAGACTTTATTATATATTGTATAGACTTTATCATATATTGTATAGACGTTATTATATATTGTATAGACGTTATTATATATCGTATAGACATTATATATTGTATAGACTTTATTATAAATTGTATAGACGTTATTATATATTGTATAGACTTTATCATATATTGTATAGACTTTATTATATATTGTATAGACTTTATCATATATTGTATAGACTTTATTATATATTGTATAGATTTTATCATATATTGTATAGACTTTATCATATATTGTATAGACGTTATTATATATTGTATAGACGTTATCATATATTGTATAGATGTTATTATATATTGTATAGACGTTATTATATATTGTATAGACTTTATCATATATTGTATAGATGTTATTATATATTGTATAGATGTTATTATATATTGTATAGACGTTATTATATATTGTATAGACTTTATTATATATAGCATAGACTTTATTATATATTGTATAGACTTTATTATATATAGAATAGACTTTATCATATATTGTATAGACTTTATCATATATTGTTTGGGTGTAATCACACGGCGGTAGGATTTTAGAAACACCGTTTCATTTTTTATATATATATATATATATATATATAAATATATATATATATATATATATATAAATATATATATATATATATATATATATATATATATATATATAAATATATATATATATATATATATATATATATATAAATATATATATATATATATATATATATATATATATATATATATATATATATATATATAAATATATATATATATATATATATATATATATATATAAATATATATATATATATATATAAATATATATATATATATATATATATATAAATATATATATATATATATATATAAATATATATATATATATATATTTTCCGTGTTTTGTATATTATTTAAAAATTTTAAAATGTTCTTTTCCCTACAAGATGAAAAAAAAATGCTATTTCATGCCTTCCCCACAATGTCAAGAACACAATTTTAGTGAAGAAATATGAACAATCACCTTTGTTCATATTCATGTTTTTGGCCTTAAACTGACACATTTAATGGACTATGAGTGTATGAATCTGCCTTAAAGTACAATGTGTATTTGTCTGGTAAGTGTAGATTGTAAATCCCCAAAATGTCCTTAATAAGTATAGACGACCTTAGTCTGTCATAGCTACGGCCATATGTAGCTTAATTATAAGCCATATTTCAATTTAGGTCAAAAAAATATAAATATATATATTTCCAGCTATACACTTACTATGTTTACACCCATGTATACAGATACAGAGCAATCAGATTATGGCAACAGCTTGATTTAACTGTTACTATGCGGTTGTTATTATCAAATTTAGACAACCTAATTGTGCGTCACGATATCTCGATCTATGATTTCATCACAATATAACTTCATTGAAAGACGATAACTTATCATTTTGAATTATCACCCAGCCCTAAAACCATATAAACGCTCCTGGAAAGCTCATAGTTAATGCAATGACATGACCGACTAACATTGTGGCAACTATAAAGCACTTCAAATGTACTTTTCACTTATTGTTAGCGTATTACAGCTATTATAGATAGATAGATGTTGAAACTCGTACTCAACATGAGTCCATCAGCAGACAGAGGAGCAATAAGAACGATCAAACAAATCAAATCAAAAAGATTCAAACTCATGAAGCAGACTCCGTACTGGAGCCAGTGTGTGTTGATGGATGATGGCTGGTTATCTTGTTGTTCTCACTGGTGTCTCACCTGTTTTAATAAAGTTTGTAAAGCATGTGGGCAACACTGTTGAAGACAGCGTGCTACAGGAGGACATGTTGCTCCAATTTTAGACATCTTAAACCAAAATGTGCCAGCCTGGCAACATCAAGGCTGCAAACATAATTTCCAGAAACAATATTGTCTGATTTGATATATGCTATTCAATGTGGGAGCTTTGGGTGCCCTTGATGGTCAACCTGTGCCTTGTTATCGTACTGTACAATTTGAAATGCTGTGGTCGAGTGGGTCGGCAGGATATTAAAAGCGTACATTTTGCTTGATTGGCTAATGCCCCAAAGCCCGTTTAGGACCGGTTCTGGACGACTACAGAAGAAGAAGGAGTTTGAGACTCTGTACGGTATTGTGACAGCGCCGGGGTGAGAGTCTGATTGAATGGCAGCAGAGGAGCGTACATCTTTAAATTCCTCATTATCCACTAACACACAGACACCACGGCTGCTCCTATTCCATTACTTACTCCTCCGTATTGTCATGCTCCGAGAATTCAATGTAGTACCTTTTATTGTAGAAAATGAAAAATGTCATTTTCCCCTTCTCCCTCTCTCCCCCTCTCCTAACACTAATTTAAAATGTCTCATCTCCTCCTGCGTGTTCAACAGTCTGATTGCCTCAGTGCTGAAGAAAGAGGCCTAAGAGGAGGAATCCCCTCTCTTTGTGAAAAGGAGTGGAGGTGGGAGCAGAGGAGGAGAATGGAGCGGGATGATTCGTGAAGGCGAGAATCTGCAGCTTCATCAGAGTCGGTCAAGCAGGACAGCTGCTGCTGCTGACCCCCCGAACCAGTGGAGAGACCCACACCTCCAAGGACCGAAGGTCCTCCTATTCTTCTCCCTGCAGCGGTCACGGCTCCCTCCCTCCCTCCCTCCCTCCCTCTTTTCTTTCTCTCCCACTTTTTCACTCTCAGCTTATTGCAACAGAGCAGGGTCAGGACTTAACCCCCCAGAGAAATAAAGTCCTTCAGGTCTGCAGAAAAGGACAGTGATGAGGTGTCTCTGTGCCTGAAAGACAGTCTACATGAACCTGCAACACATTCTCACTCTCAACTCGTCAAATACTGACGCTCAGCGACCCTGAGCTTCGAACCGTGACTCTCTGGGTTCCCCTCATCAGTTCCCCTCATCAGCTACCGCTTGTTACACGTATGAGGACATCTCAACATAAACTTCTGTCTTCACAGGAAGTAAGGTTTAGGCGACAAAACCATTGAATTAGGTTTAGGAAAAGGAAACTGGACCAGCGTAAGTACCGAGTGATTTACGACTCAAGAGAATATCGAGTGACAGACAGGTCACCTGACTAGCGGCTCACGTGACGAACGACACCAACGACTGACGGAACGAACCGTCAACCTTTAGTTTTACCTTCGTCTCCTGGATGGAAGTCTGACCTCAGAACCCTGCACACACATCAAGGTGCCATCTGGAACCGAAAATGGTTCTTCGGAGTGATGCCATAGATGAAGGACCATTTCTGGTTCCACAAAAAAACTTTCAGACCAGGGTTCTTCAAAGAACCCACAAAGGTGCCTCAAAGAACCTTCAAAAAATGGTTCTTTGAAGCACTTAAAGAAAAAAAAGGTTTTCTAAAGAACCATTTTCAAAAAAGTTCTTTATGGACCCAAAAGACAATCAAACACCTGCAGATGTTCTGCACTTGTGGTTATTGCCATAAATCATCTCCGTGTAATCCGTGCGCTGCATGCAGTGTCCTCTCTCAGACACGTTCAGAGCGTCTCTCTGCACAGCTACAGGTGACAGCACACAGGTGTGGACCACCTGGCTCTGTGGCTCGGACTGTTTGACGCCGACGCCGCTGGGTTTAAGTTGGACTTCGTTAAAGCCCGGTGCATCGGCGTCACACGCAGAGAGGCACGGAGCGAGAGACCGGGTTGGAGCGCGTTCTAAAGGATGAGTGATGGAGTGGTGCACACACAACGTGTCCTCATGAGGCAGAGAAAGAGCACACTTCACACTGAAACAGTTGAGCTGGTCTTCACCATGTCCTCATTATTTACTCTACAGTAATATCATGTATAAGAAACACATCGGCCATCACGCATGGCTTACAGGTTACATTGATCAAATGGGATGATTTTAGGATTTACTTTCTGATATTAAAACAAACTGGGTATCAGTAGTATTTTCTAAATACTCTGATATTGTACTGACACAACGATGAATTGATTATAATAGAAAAGTGTGTTTCAGCCTCTCTCTCTCTCTCTCTCTCTCTCTCTCTCTCTCCCCCTCTACCTCTTATTCGTTCCTTCTCTTCTTTGGTACATTGTTTTCCGTACACATTATTTGAAGGATTTACATTTTTTTTATTCCTAATTTAATCGTCATTATTATGTTTTATTCGTAATGGATGGAAGATATATTTCAGGACAACAGTTGTGTTGCTATTGTTTAGGTTGTACAATCAGAATCACAAACCTTTTCATGCATTTTAATTTTTGCAGTTTTTGTTGCAAAACAAATGTTATGAGGTGTGATGTTTTTCACTGGAGATGAAACTTGACATGAATAAAGGGGGACGGGCAATATATCAAAGATTTAGGATAAATAGCATATATTTATGATTCACGGACCCAGAATTTCTAGCAGCACCTCTGCTAATAACAACCACAAAGGCTGCATCCTTCACAGATGGATCGAAACATAAATCCATGTAAAATGCACTTTCTTATGAAAAGAAAGGCAGACGCCTCCATCAGTGTGGATGTGGAGAAGACTAATCTGTTCCATTTCTTAAGATCCAGCTGTTGTCCACAGACACAGTGTGCCACTGCCCTCCAGTGGAGAGCCGCAGAACTGCAGATGTGATGCGTTTGAATTAGTTTCTTATATTAAGCCGATTGGAATGTGAGAAACATTAAAGTGTTCACTCACGGGTAGCAGGTGAGTGTGTCAGAGTCTAACTACAGTGTTAACATAACTCTCTAATGCATAACCATGTTAAAGCCGGACGCCTCTGACTATAGAGAGCTTTAAGGAACACAGAGCAGGTTTCTGCTCTTGTCTGGTTTCACAGACGTAATAATTAACATCAGACCACTAGTTGTTGGTTCTTATGTGTACATGCTGTACACACTGCTACATTTCATTGGTCGAGGTTTTGCGGGTGAGGAGGAGAAGATAGATAATTAGAATTCATGAATGAAAAACATGGAAGAACAAAACATGATTACCACCATGAGAGGTCATTAGATTTCACCGCATGTTTTCTTTATCCAGTGTTGGACTATCTAATTGAAAGTGTGGCGCAAACTCAAACTGCGCTCCTTTAACAGTCACTTTAGGCCATAATGGCACCAGAATAATCCATGTGCTCAGTGAAGCGTCTCGCTCACGACCAAACACTCCAACAGTGGCTCTTTAGGACTAATGATGACCCACGGAGCGAGCTCTCAGCGAGGCCAGAGCAACGACTGCAGGACCTCCTGTCCTCAGTATTTATGAAGATTAAGATGTCAGGCGTCTGAGACAGAAAGCACCGGATCAGGAGCCAGTGTGTGCAGCGTTAGATGAAGGGTTTCTTCACTGCCCGTAAATTCGTGGTTAATCTGCCCTAACAAGATAGACCGCAGCCCCTCGGCTGCATCGCTGCTGATGGAACCAGTAATGATGGAAGCGAGAGGTTGGCAGCTAAGCCTGAAGTAAGCTACTTTGGCACAGGGCGACGCACGGCTGGTCGCACAACCACTGGTGTGTGTGTGTGTGTGTGTGTGTGTGTGTGTGTGTGTGTGTGTGTCCAGTCATTTAATCAAATATGTGACACCAAGTAGCTTAAAGCACTAATAAGACATAATGCCACTTTGGCTTTAATTTGCTTAGTTGAAGGATGAAAGACAACCAGATGTGTTCAGGTCGTCCCATGTTAGTCAGTGTTGCTTCAGTAGCGACAAAGAACAACGTGATGGAACGGAAATATGAAAATATGAAATATGAAAATATACAGGCGGCTACAAAACTCCCTTTCCTGAGTCTCCGCTGGACTTGAGTTGAACATGTTTGTTATAATTCATCATATAATATACTATATCTATCATGAGTAGCAGCACTTTCATCATTAATTCTATATTATATAATTAGATTACTGTATCATTGCACACTGTTGTACTGCATCACCTCCCCTCTGGGGATCAATACAGGATAAGACACGTTAAGACGGAAATCTGTATTTAGTCAGAACGTGTTAATATTTAACAAAAGGTGAACATTTCCTTCTGCCTTCATCATATCTTCAGTATTTTTCCAGACTTAGTCAGTTCTCCCAAATCACAATCTCTCAAGGTCCTGTTACTCACAAAAAGATCTGAAAAGAACAGACTATGAACTACCTCCTCCTAAAAGAATACTTGGTATGAACATAAAATAGTGCAGCCTCTCTGAATAAAACCAGAACTATGTGCACGGCTGGACACCACGAGTGACAACAATGATTTTGTCGTTTGAGAGAACCGACCTCTTGACAGGATGCAGATCAGAGGCTGGTGAAGTTGCTGTGCGTTTCCTCTTTCCACTTCTGGACTTTTCCACTTTGTCAGTAAACTTCAGGTCCGGTGAGGGAGCAGAGCCACACAAGCCAGCGGTGCTTGCTCTTCCTTGGACTTCAAACAGGCCTGGTATACAGCGGCTGCCATGCATGTTTAGGATCAATATCCTGCTGGAAAATGAATCCTCTTTGACACATATTACTGAGCCAGAAGCGGCAGCATGCTTCTGCAAAATAAAGTGGTATTTCTCTCTCTAGCGGCTGTGGAGCTCATCCTGTGTAAGTCACTTGAAACAGCCCCACAGCTGAATATTTCACCCATAAAGTTTGACTGGAGGTTTTCTGCACCGCTGCATTCACATCATCACGCCTGTGAACATGCAGACGTCAAGTTAAAACCGACTGTTAGCGGTACCGTGTCCATCTGACACCAGGTCCCGTCCATCATAGAGCTCTCTCTCTCTCTCTCTCTCTCTCTCTCTCTCTCACACTCACACTCACACACACACACACACACACACACACACACACACACACACACACACACACACACACACACACACACACACTATTGTAATCTGCCCTGGTAAGGACAAAGTGACACGGCGTGTACTTTTGACATTTTAAATGCTTTATTGATTCAACAGAGTTTGTTCTACTGCAGAGAAAATGTGTCGGGGAAACAAACCGGGACATGGGCATTGTGCGAAGCTTGAAAGAAGTAGCGCAGCGCTAACAGTCGGGTTGGATTTAACGAGCCGCAGAGAGAATGCACAGAATGGCACAAGGCAGTAAACATAAGGCAGCGTCTCCTCCGACAGATGAAGGTCTCGACTCAAGATGAACGCAGAAGACGGATCAAAGCCTGGAGCAGCTGAGCTGATAATAGTGCAGCAGTTATGACTCAACGTAGAATATCTGCAGTCACCGATGTAGAAAATGTTCTTCTCATGAAATAATAATCACCAGTTACAATAACAACATGCCATCACATCGTTTGAGAAAGTATTTACTTCAATCATAGCTTCAAGCCGTCCAGATGAACATTTCACCACGTTGTGAACGCAGCAGTTGCTCACAGGCCTTCAATCTACTGCAAGGACTAAAACCTTTCAAAGTAAAACGATAGACGGAACAAGAGCCGGGAACGTTGGATCAGCTTGAGACAGTCCAGAGATGAAGCTTTCATACAAACATCCATCTTTCACAGCCTTGCTTCACTGATATTCGGGCAGCTTTTGGACTTTTGGTTTCGAGTTATTATTTTGGCTCCTTGACTCCTTTCTCCTTCTTAAACTTGGCGATCTGACTGAAAATATCCACCAGGTTGGATGGGAGGTCTTTCTTAGCCCTTCCTTCTGGCCCTGAGGTCAGACTAGTCTGTCTGTGGTGGTTTCCAGCACCTTCTGATCTTCTACCGTTTCCAACATCTGACCTCCTGCTGCCATCCACTACGTTCCCCTCTCTCCTGTCCTTCTCCCTCCCCGCCTCTTCTCCCTCTTCTACCCCCCCTCTGCTCTCAAACCTTCCTCCATCTAAGGAGTTCCTCTTGGAAGGGTCCTGTCTCATCTTTCTCTCTACGCGTTTTGACGCGGAACCCGAGTTCCCTAAATATTCAGATTTGAAACTGGACTTCCGTGAATACTCGGACTCCGCGGACGAGCAGGATACCTTTCGCTTCCTGTTCTCGTCCGAGCTGCTCCTCCTCTTGGAGTCAGCGTCTCTCCTGTCTCTCCTGTCGTCCTCCCTACCTCTCTCCCTGCTCTTATCTCGACTCTCTGCACTCCCCCTCTCCTCTCTCTCTGGGCTTCTGCTCAGACTGGTGTTCCTTCTCTCCTCTCTGTCCCTTCTCTTCTTTTCTCTGCGTGAGGAGTCAGACTCTTCATCCTCTGAAGCTGCAGACAAGGAGTACAGTTGAGAGATGCGTCTATCATCAGCATCCTTCACCATTACCTCCTCCTCCTCCTCCTCCTCCTCTCCCCCCTCTCCAAAACCCGGGCCTCCCTTCTGGTTGAGGAAGGTGGCGGCGGTGTTGGGAGGAGCGGGATACCACTCCACCTCGTCCTCCTCTTTCACCTTCCTGTCTTTCTCGCTCTTACCCTCCTCACTCCTCCTGCTCTCCCGTGAGGAGATCCTGCGATGGCGCTTACTTCCCCGGTCGGACCGCCTCCTCTTCTTTTTCTTCTTCTTGGACCTCCTGCGAGAGGAGGAAGACGATGACGATGGAGAGGAGTTCCTGGAGGAAGTGGTGGATGACGAAGAGGAAGAGGCCGATCTCTTCCGTTTCTTCTTCATCCTGTAAAAAAAGACATTCACTGAACATTTCATTCTCATTATTAAACTGAAGTTATGAAATGACTTGCATGGATCACCTGCCACACCTTCTAAAGATCAGACTCACCTCTTCTCCTCTTTTAAGATCTTACGCAACTTCTCCGCGCTGATCTGGCTGCTCGTAGCCTTCTCCTGCTCCTTAGCCAGCGCTTCTTCTCGCAGGCGAATCGATTTCTTTATCGTCGCCGGGCAAAGCAAGACAGGACAATGGCAGGCAAAAGTCCACAGAGACACAATCAAACACGCAACGGAGACCCCGGAAGTGATCGGGATTCAGCCATTCATTGAGTCGTTAGTGGTGGAGTAAGAAGTATGGGGAGGAGGAGGAAAGTCAACGGTTTGAAGAGGACAGAAGAACGTCAACGATCACACAGATGTCAGAACGATGGAGGAACACACAGAGTCACATATTTACCACAGAGAAAGTGGTGTGATCCAAGAGAAACAGATGACGGACAGAGACAACAAACATCATTCGTTCCCCATCGAGACAGACAAGGTTTCAACGTTACCGTGTTGGGGTCAGGGCACACACAGGTGTCCAGTGGAGGAGGAGGCGTCATTGTGCCGTTGATTTATTTTCACACCAGCGAGGCAGGTGACAAGACCGCGGCAGTCGGAGGGTCAAAGGGCAGAGTCCCAGGGTCGCAGACACACACACACATACACCAAAGCACTTCATCAGTATTACAAACCAAACAGTGACAGTGGCAACACGCTGTAAGAGGACGCCGTGCGCTGCACTTGAAACACCAACGTTTTAATAACACTTGCAACACAACACGGCCTTGTGAACGCTTTCAGACTAGATTCGGCACCATGGACAGCACTCCACGGTGCTCTGGTCCAGAAGGCCTTAAGTCCCTCCACAGGTGTTTTCACCTCTTTGACTGGTTGGACTTTATTAGGAGGTGGAGCCGTTTACAGACTGTGTGTGTTTCTTAATGTCAAGGAAGCGTTCCAGTGTTGAGGATGCTTTGAATTCTAGGACTGAGTCCTCCGTCCAGAGGAGTTTGAAGGATGCATGTGTGTATCCTTCAATATTCAAATGATGCCCACCGACAAACTCCTTCAGCAAGCTATCAACAGCACCGAGAGACGGCAGTAGAACCAGTATATCATTTAACATTCTACTTAATTTAGATGTTAGTAAAAACAACCCAGGAGGCTTATAGAAATGTGTGTGTGTATACATATATATATATATATATATATATATATGTATATATATATATATATATATATATGTATATATATATATATATATATATATATGTATATATATATATATATATATATATATATATATATATATATATATATATATATATATATATATATATATATATATAAATAAATGAATAAATGAATGTTCTTCTCATTTCAAGTAAAATAGAGCTGGATTAAATAATAACTGACAGAACAGAAAACTTTTGATAAATGGGCATCTTAAAATAAATCACTTAATTTTAGAAAAATGTATTTCACTGAATTGTTCTGCAGCTTTAAATTCAGTTCATTCAGGTTTGAAGTGATGTCAATCAAAAAAGCAACAATATTATATTGTTCTCATCTTCTAACAAGATAAATGTGTGAGCATGGACTTTATCTGTGGTTATTAAACTACTTGTTTCAGCTCTATTATCTCTGTTAACATCATAGTTGGTCCTAACACGTGACTTCATGTGTTAGGATTCTGATCATATTGGGCTCTTGGGTTTATTTTCTGTGTCTTCATTTCAGATGTGAGTGGGTACGTTTGATCTAAAGAGTTGTTCTTTGTCTCGTAGTGGCGCTTCATATTACTGCTTTTAATAATCGTCACGGTCTCTGAACATATAATTCTCAATTATCTATCTGTTTTAGGTCCAGGGTCCAGATACAACGGCGTCTGGGTCCGGATCCGGACCGCGGTCCGCCTATTAGTGACGCCTGCTATATGTATTTGCTTCACCTGTTTTGTTTTTTATCATTCTTCATTGATGTGTAGACTTAACAAAGCTTTGATGTTGTTGGCAAGTTCATTAATAGTTAAGCCTTAAGTACACACAGTGCATACCCGCCCAGAGTGTGTGTGTGAGAGTGAGAGTGAGAGTGAGTGTGAGTGTGTGTGTGTGTGTGTGTGTGTGTGTGTGGGCGGTGGCCTGCTCACCTGTATAGTGTCTGTGATCTTGCTCAGGGCTTCTTGCGCCTCAGGGTTTGAGTCATCCAGAGATAGAGCTCTCCTGTACAATCCCTCTGCTGTTACTAGTTTCTCCTGTTCCTCAAGCCTAGAGACACACAAACACAAGAGACCTGAGTACATAAGGTCAAAGATAAATGAATGAATCAAGTAAATGATGCCTGCAGCACAGAGGCAAGAAACCTTTCATTGTGGAGGCTATATTAGCAGTGTCAGCATGTTTACACATGAATACTGCTCGATTGCTCTTACTTTCAAAGATCTGACACCTCTGTGTACTCTATTATCAGTGCTTACTGTTTTCCTCTCTCCACCAGCGTCTGGCAGAGGTACTTCTTGGCGTTGCGGTGGTCTGGACAGCTCTGCAGGGCCAGTTCAAAGTCCGTTATAGCCTTCATGATGCTGCCTTTGTTAGCGTAGCTGAGCATATCCAATGAAAGAGAGAACAAACGAAACATTCAATCCTTCTCTCGACAGGGACTATCACAGCGGAGACACAAGAACGCTCTGACAAGGCCGTTCTGTTGTACGACTGCTGCTGGTGGTGCAGTATCACTCACTAGATTAACAGAGATTATATTCTACATCATTTATCTGTCATGTAGTTCATAAATGAGCTCTGTTATCTCTGCACCGAGTGAACGACAGCTTTTTATCACGACAGGGACGGGTGTGGTTTCTGTAAGACAATATGAATAACATTTCAAATAAACTGGTGCATAAAACAAACTTTTAAAACATTCACCGGAATACAAATAGAGTCGATAGCTTGTGAAACTCAATGCACGAACATCTAATTATTCACAGGAAGTGGGCCCCATGTGACACCAAACCTCTACCTGTTCTACAGTGTTAACACATCCAGAGAAGGCTGCAGGAAGTCAAATGAGAAATGGACTCACAGAGCTCCACGAGCCACCAGAGCTTCCACATTGTTAGTGTCGATATCCAAGGCCTTGTTGTACTCGTTCATGGCTTCGACGTGGTGACCGTGTTTGAAGTGGCCCACACCGGCACGGACACTGACGACGAAGACAGACACGCAACAGGAGAAGTGAGACCGAGTGAGACCAAGCGAGAGGAGACGTTGTTCACTTTGCACGGTGATGAATATGATAGACCAGTGACAAATGTCATCATTACCACTTCAAAGCCCATGATGCAGACTGCTTCTTCCTGATTGCTGAGGCAAAATCTTCCTCTTGAAAAAGTTTGCTGTGGAGAAAAGAGGCACAGGTCGTCTCTCAGCATTGAAGACTTCCTGTTCCCAAAGGACACCGCTACCTACCGGCCTGCCTCCAAGGACACTCCTTTAAACACTCACAGTAGTTATTGATCATAGAACTGACACATGTCGTATATTCCTTCTAAAAACACACACCGGTTTGAAGCATTAGGTCAACCCCGTGTCCTCACTGGCTGCTAGTGAAGCAGCAGCTCGAGTTGAACTTTTGTCAGATGCCGTTTCCATTTATTCCTGTCGCCGCCATGGAAGAGGAACGGCTAATTCTTTAAGTACAAATGAGGAGTTGTTTACACCACACCTCCTCCTTTCACTACGAAACCCTGAATAAGGAAACGGCAGGCTGGAGGGATATTCCAGGGAATGTTTCCTACTTGCTGTTCATTTCCAGGATACATCACAAAGAAAAAGTACAAATGTCAGAAGAGAGTCACCCATCTCTGAAGATGACCTCCAGTGGTTTACGCTTGTCGTGAGGATACTGTGTCACTCTCTCTGCTATCATACGGTTGCTGGAGAATTATCCAATCAAAGATGGCGGTGCTTAAAGTAACCAGTTAGTCAGCCGGTGGACATGCTCATTACCTCTGTAGTCCTCTCATCATGGACGGAGGGTGGGTGTCACTGACTCCCACCTTTCCCAGCAGGTAGGCCACTACAGAGGGGTTGTGGTAGCCGTGGCAGCTCTTCAGTATACACTCGTACGTCTCGCTGGAGTCAGCGGCTGCACGAACGCTACGACTAAGAAAAGGAAAAGGGGGGGAGGAGTCAGCGTCGCATGCTAAAACTGAAACACGCCGGCCTTGATGGAGCGATTGTTCGGCGGGTGAAATGATGAAGCAAAGATGTTTTGCATAGTCTGAACGTAGCTTCACTTGATGGACAAGAAAAACTCCAAACACAGATCACTCCACGCTACGGTTACATGACTTGCGTGTATTCTCTGGTGATGAAGAAAGTGTGAACGTTTGAATGAGTCGTGAACTTATATCTGTGGTAAACAGACACTTATTTTAAACACGTCCCGTATCCCTTCATCCTGAAACAAGTTCTATACAAATGTTTCCCCGAGTGTTCAGTACAGAACGCTTCAGTGTTACTCACAACCCTTCAAGCATATTGTAATTCATTTCAAATAAGTGTTATAAGTTGAGTGTTGTATACGTTGCAGTACTTGATCACGTCATGTTGTGTAATTACCTGTAGTGTATGGGCAGCTCCTCCCGAGGAACGACGCCCAGTTTGATGTGCTCCAAGTTGGGAGAAAGAGAGGCCTGCTGGAGGGAGACTGTGATCTTCTCCTGGTAGCGGTCGATGTCCTTCACCGCAGCTACACGACGACAGAGAGGTGACCAGATGTCAACACTTATTGCTGCATTATAATCTGCTCATAGCACTAAACACTCATATACATATATAATATATTCATGATTTCTAACAATCATATTCATAAAAACACATAAATCAGTTCATTACGACTTCAAGTATCACAACAGTTCATGATTGTTTTTTGCAAGGATCATAGTGCATCATAATTTAATAAGAGTCTGTGAGTCAGAGAAGCTATTTCACATGTCGTTCTCCAAAAAGAGGAACGTGGACGAACTCGTACATCTTCATTCTTCCAACAGGCAGATCACCACCAGTCCTTTTAATTAGTAAAAGCAGCGACGTGAAATCCAAACCGAAGACACAGGAAATAAATAATCCCAACGCATGAATTCACTTCACAACAACGAGGTGAACGGAGAGAATAGAGCAGAAACCAGAGCTTTAATAACCACAGATAACGTTCCTGTACACACATTTACCTTATTAGAAGATGAGGAGAAGATAACATCACTTCACACCTGAATGAACAGATTTTAACGCTGCAGGATGATTCAGTTAAAGTCACTTTATTTGAAGCTTCTGTTCTGTAATCTGTTTTTAAATCCAGCCCTTATTGTCATTGAAATGAGAGAAGAACATTTATTTATTATTATTATTTATTATTCATCCAGTTACATTTGAAAACTGACGATGAATATTGTTGAGCTTTAACTTTCTTTACTTGATTTGACAGTCAGTTGTTGACTACATATAGACGTTAATACAACTGCTAGGCTACTTCAATAACCATGGTACTAAATAAAAGCACAAGTTAGACATTGCTGTGATGTTCTGGACCTTTGTGTGAGGATATTCTCTCCAACTGGACCTCGTGAATATTAATGGGTTACCCCTGCTCCAGTACTTATGATGTAATGTTTCCACAAAATACTAACTCTGAAGAGACAACTGACTGAAAACATAGATAATACCTGAAACATGCTCTACTTCACCTGTACTTGTATAGAACAGTGGTATATAATACTTTGAGGAACCAATGAACAATTCTTAAAAGTTATCACAATGTCAATCACTTTATCCTCCGCCATTTAATTTAACAAACGCACTGTGATGTCAGATAAAGTGACATTGTGTTGCAGCAAGTATTGGGCCAGCTCTACCTGGTGAGAATTAAAGCCTTGAAACCGCTGTAGAGAAAACACACCTATGGTCTGACTGTGAGAGAAAGTCTGCACAGAGGAGGTTGTTTCAGAGGAAGCTAAGATACTAACCTCTGATGAAGTCTCCGGTCTGGAAGTAGGACAGAGGATCATCATGGCTGCCAGTGGAGGGGATTTCTCTGATGTGACAAAGAGCCTGTAAGTAGAAGAGAAAGGACATTCCACCAGGTGTTGCACCATTTACTACAGTAAGTACAGTTACACAAATTGTTCGTGTCATGACTTAAGACCTCAAGTTGCGCGGTGGTCATTTAAGTCGGCATTAGCACCGGTACAGCTGGACATCTACACTGGTTGACTGACGGGCTTCGATCCGTTCCCAGGTTGATGACATGAATATGGCCACATCGTGGCTCGATCGATTCAGCTTGTTGACATACCGACAGCTCGAGGTCCTCCACGTCTCTCTTCAGTCCTCCTGCCGTGCAGAGCAGAGTGAGAAAGAAGCCGTACTCTCTAATGTTGTTGATCCTCCCCACCAAAATGTCTCCTCTTTCCAAGTCCCTGTACAGCATGGCTCTTCTTTCTTCATAGGACACCTCCATGAACAACTCCACTGGTGGCATGATGGCATACGGCTCTGGGAAAGAAGAATAAAAAGGGAATCAAACATATGAAGATAGATTTCTCTATATTAGGGTAGATCCACACTAAGCCTCCGTTTTGGCTCTTCATAGTCACTGAGCTGGAAGCATTTCTCACCCAACAATGGAGCCTCTCCACAACTCTCTCCAGAGCCGATGAATCTGAAGACGCCAGGTCAGCATTTTAGTGTTTATGGGGAAAACTGAGCTTTTGCTAATCGATGACATAAGTCTGCCACACAGTTCAGAGAGAGAACTTATTGTTTATAACTCCATTTTATATGTCAACGTAGACACATCACAGCTGTGACCATGAAGATGTAAAGTGTGACCCTGTATTCATTTGTCAGACGACGTGGCGATCGTACATTTAAATAAAATTGAAACTATTTGAATCCATCCAGCTGTCCACACAGGCCGCCCTGCATTCAACATGTTTGGAATTGAAAAGAGGAGAAATGCAAAGTGGTTCTGCTGTAAAGACAGAGGTCTTTACAAAATGACCATGTTGGATGACCTCGTGTGGACCGAGCCTGGGAGACACACACCTGCAGCGTCGTCCTCCTCCTCGTGTTCCTCTTCCTGATGAGTGGTGGTCTTCCATGCTGGACAGAACAGGATGTCAGCCTTCCGGGCAATGAACTGCTCCACAAGGGGGCTGTCCTGCCCGTCACTCTTGCTGCACACAAAACACACAGACGCTCAGCGAGGCTCTCAGGAGAACACGGTTTAGTCAAACTAAGCAAACAGCTGAACTCTCGCACACTATTAGGGCCGAGTTTATTAGAGATACAACCAATAAAAAGAGTTAGTCTAATCTCCAACGCCTCAGACACTATCCATTACGAATAACAACGAGCTGGAACAACAGATCAGTAGTTGATTATTAGGCAAACAACTAAAAAAATCAATCAACAAACTATTTGATCATGAATATACAGGTTCATTCATTTTAGCCAGTTTGAAGTTTTCTGCTGTTCTCCGATTCATATTTAGTCATCTTTGACTTATGGAAATTGTGACTGAATTAAATTGTGCACTTTTCACTATTTTAAGGTTTATTGACCACAGTGAAAATAATTGTTCGTTGCAGCCCAACAACGTATCAGGATCCATAGAAGACAAACTAAAAGATGAGAAGCAAGACTAGATGCAAAGCTCACACGTGAACGACAATCTTCATCAGAACAGAAACGAACTTAAATACCTTTCGCACGAGACCTTGCACAGGTCAGACACCACCGCTTGGAAGTCTGGGTTTTCTGTTTGTTCACATTTCAGTTTGTTGAAGAACGATTCTCCGTGATAGGTCAGACACTGCCTCAACAAGTCTCTGTCCATTCTGCGTTCACAGGGCTGCGCTCACATTATTCTACAAGTCACAACATATAGCAATGTAACGTAACGTAACGTAACGTAACGTAATGTAATGTAATAGTAGCCACTGAGAGCCGTTGGCTATGGTCGAAACGTTGAAGCTAAATTTAGCTAACGTGTTACTTGTATTGCGGTGGAGACGTGATGCTTCCCATCAACAGGCTCGTCTGTTCAACAGATTCAACGTTAAAGGTCCATTAAAGACACTTTAACGTTAATGGACGTAAGTTAGCGAGATAACAGCGTTGCTCTGCGTCGTTTAGCTAGCCACCAAAACAAACGCTAGTCAGTCATGCTACAGCACTAGCAAGTTGAAATAATCTTCGTAATGAACGATATTCCAATAGTCTTACACGTGCAAAGTACCTCTGTTTCCTAAAACACGACTATCATTTCAATTCCAACAAGTCTCGACTGCTCTTTTCTCCTACATCGCCCATTACTATCACACATGGACGAGTGAGCATGCGCAAGGTGTGTTACACTGAAACCGTCGGGAGAAACAAGTCCCACCTAGGAACTAAAGTGGACAAAACATTAATACATTTTTTAAATGTGTTGAATTCTGATTAAGCTATATTCAAAATTAAATCAAAATTGTATTCAAAAGTAACTCCTCTTATAGTAATTATGTTAAAAGTTAAATATCCTACCAACATTTAGTCCCACACAGCCTTATTGAGCCAATGGAGGAAGAAGTACTGAGACATTTTACTTATATAAAACTAGTATTACTACAGTGTAAAAATACTCTGTTACGAGTAAAAGTTCTACATATTTGATTTTTCAACTACATCACCGACAACTGAAACCCTGAGCATTGCGCTTCTAACCACCACAACTGTGGGGTGATTGGGGTGACCGTGGAGAGCAGGGCTGCCTTTCAATCAGAGGGTCGGTGGTTCGATCCCCGGCTCCTGCTCTACTAGTCTCATGTCATTGTGTCCTTGAGCAAGACACTTAACCCCAGAATGTCTCCCGTAGCTGCGTCTACGGTGTGTAGATAGAGACTGAATTGTAAGTCGCTTTGGATAAAAGCGTCTGATAAATGACCGTAATGTAATATAATGTAATGTGACCCCACAACTCCAAACCCCCGATAACTGCACCCCAAAACCTGCAGCCCACACAAATGCGGCTAACAAACCTGCAGCCTCCACAGCTATTGCTCAAACTATCACAACTGCAGCCCTGACAACCGTGGCCCCACATCCATGGCCCCCACAAAAGCACCCCCACAACTACAGCTCCAACAACTGCACCCCTGAACATCTACAGCTCAGAAAACGGCGGCTACCGAACCTGCCACCACCACCGCTATTGCTCAAACTGTCACATTTGGAACCACCACAACTGCAGAAACCACATCTCTAGTTCCAACCACCACAATTACAGCCACAACGACTCCAGCTGTAACATCCACAACTGCAGCTACCACAACGCTGACTGTAGCTATGACAGCTACAGTCACATCAACATGTCCATGTGATTTGTCAGCCGCAGCCTGAAGTAGCAAGTTGAATAGAGAATGAGATGTGAGACGATTTCTGATATGTGTCACTAAGTTCAGGTTCAGTGGGGCAGAGTAAAGTGTTGTAAATGAGATATTTAATGTTACCAGTGCATTCATTTAGACTGGTGAACAGACCGGAGTGTCCATCAGAGCAGTATAAAGAGATTACTATATGATTATTATACGGCTCTAGTGTCCGTTATCAGGAATTAATGTACACCCTGCAGCCAATGAGAATCAAGTATTCACCGAGAACATGAATAGAACGTAATAATGTAGAAAAGTAGAGTTTGAATTAACAAAAAACAGAGACAGATGAAGAACTGAATTGCATGATATGAATAAGAAACCTGTTTGATAACCTTGATGAGGGTTTCCAGTAATGGCTTTGTTAGGAGCAATGCCAATTTCTCAGAGTATTGTATTGTAGTCATCACCTAGTTTCTCAAGTTCCGAGAAAGTATCCTCCGTCATCAATGCCATGCCACTCCCGAGCTAAGGGAGGAGTAAACCACACTATGCAACAAACACTCATCTACAAAGCACCTGTCTGTACCTGTAACTCATCATGGAAAGAAAAATACTTTGTTTGATATTTTTGTTTGGATATTTTCATGCATCCTCTGGACAAGGTAAATATTCAAGTGATACTATTGTGGCTTTGATTGTTTGTATTTTACTTTGGTCTGGATTTTGGTATTTTCGTGCTAAAAATAACTTGACTTTGATGAGACAAAGATGTTGTAAAACGCCAAAAACTTGCTGATCTGGTCTTCGTCCTTGCTTGTGTGAGTGTTTGTGTTTGGGTGATGACGCGGTGAAGTGGATGATCTTACCATTAGTACAAAATCTCAACACTTTGATCGTGTCAACCGCTTGAGGATAACGCACAGGCAGTTAAATGAGGAGACTGAGAGAAAAAGAGAGAGGATGATGATGATGGCAGAGGAAGAGCATGTACTGCCTAATACAGCCAGGATAGTAATAGCATTACGGGGCTTTGAATGGTCGCAATGCTGCATGAAACCTTTAAATCAGGGGTATTCAATTGAATTTCAATGAGGTCCAGTTAGAGAGAATGTCCTCACACAAAGGTCTGGAACATCACAATAATATCTAACTTGTGCTATGATTCAATATCTATATATATTGAAGTAGCCTAGTAGTTGTATCAACCTCTGTATGTTGTCAACAACTGATTATCAAATCAAATAAATAAAGTTCAATTGAATAATATCCCATTTTGAAAAATGTATAAAAAATTAAATAATTCTCAATTATTTATTGGTTGTTGGTCCAAGGTCCAGATACAACGGCGTCTGAGTCCGGACCCGGATCGCGGTCCGCCTATTAGTGACCCCTGGTTTAAATCAAGCTCTATTTTTCAGCTCTCTACCATGATAGTGAGTTAGATGGCTTTTTGAAGTCACTCGTGACAATATTTACAGTTATCCTGAAAATGTAAATTTACCTCAATAAATTTATTGAGTGTTTTTACCTTTATCAACGATATAACCCTAAATTATCAAATCGTTTGTTGGAACCTGAGTTGCGGTAGTCACAACCATAGTTGGAACATCGTTTTTAGTAGTTGCAACTGCAGTTGTTGGAAACACAGTTCCAACTGCAGTTGTGGATCCAGCTGTGGATGATCATTCCATATTGTTAATATAAAAGAATTTCAGAAAAAACAATCCTTTCAAATGCCTCAGTATTTCTATACCTCTTCTCACGTTAATTTTATACGAGCAATTTCACCAAGGAGATGAAATAATTGGATCTATTGTCTGTCTGGATGTCAGTTTGTACAACTCTCACCAAACATCTCAACAACTATTGTCCTGATTGTTCTTCAGCAATGCAGGTGACTCTACCATCTTTACATGAGCATTGACCTTCTGGCTAAACAAGTTTATTACATTAGACTACAATTAGAAATGGTTTCAAAAGTACAGAAGCATAGTAGGCCTACATTCACTTGAGAAAAAAATAATTAATTGAAAAAAAATTTGCTCTGTAATTCTGAATTAACAAGGTTATTATCACAGATTTCTAAGAAAAAGCTTGTCACGGCCACCACAGTGGTTTGTTCTGGCTAAATTCCAGTCATTACAGCCTCTAACTGAAGGTCTGTCTCCAGAGCTGCCGTCTGCTCTCCTTCCAGCGAAGGGCTGTGAGGTTGAGGGACCACCAGGTGTGCTAGCTAGCTAATTATTGTCTAATTTCCAGTCTGATAAACAGTAAACTCATCAAATTCCTCATTAATTCCAAGTTACTCCAAAAAAGGGAATTCAGCCAGCACAGACCACAGCGCCGGGAGTCATGGCAGGGTAGTGGCCCTGAAAACTTTTGGCAAAAGTAAAAGAAAGACAAAAATGATTTTAAAATAACTTAATATTATTAGTCTCCAGTGAGGATGGGATTATATCCTGGATCACGTGGAAAAAACTCACAACAAATTGATGCTGGTGAATTTCCATTATTGATATAACTGTAAAATATCGTCACGAGTGACGAAGGATCTAACACGCTATCATCGAAGACAGGATAAAAACAGAGCTTGATTTTAAAATAAATTTTGTTCTGTAGTCAGTGTAAAGGTTCATTTTCAGCTAATAAATAACTAAATAGTCGTCAGACGATAGCTGATGGGTTCCAAGATTACCACCAAGCACCAATACAACCCAAACTAGCACAATACCACCCACCACATCTGCAACTACAACACCTCTGAGTACCACAACACCTCCAATAACCACAACAACGTCAGCAAATACCAGAGCATCTACAACCTCATCAAGCACCACTATTACACCACCAACTACGACACCACCAAGCACCAGTACAACCCAAACTAGCACAACAACAAACATCACAACTACAACACTTTTGAGCCCCACAACACCTCCGATTACCACTACTTCACCAGCAACTACCATACCCTCAAGCACCTCCACAACAACATCAAGCAGCACTACACCCACAACTATCACAGCTGTATCAATAACAGAAATAATAGCTAATGCATCGGAAAAGCAATCAAATAAATAAGCAAGTTCAAAATGAGCTTGAATTACATATTAAACTGGAGGATAAGCACTGACTTAAAATACCACTATCACCACACAACTTAAAAAGAAAGACTCAGAACTATATACATTGTTGTCAGAAGAAAGAGAGAGATCATTTACATTTAGTAATTAACATTACGACACGGTACCAAACTTACTTAAAAGCCTCCTCACATCAGAACGTGTCCCTCATAAAAACATCAGCAATAGTCGGAATATCAAGCCTAATAAAAAAACTTAAAAAGGGCTAGACTCCAGGGAATTATGGATATACAAACTCACCAGAACACACAGAATCGCAGTCATGAAGTAAATAACTAGGAATTAGTTAAAAAGTCAAAAAGTTCAAAGATGGAAGGTAACTAGAGGAAATCTCAGAAAAGGAGAGAATAACTTCTAAAGCTGGAAACAAAGAGACAAAGTATGAAATATGTATGTTTAACTTGATGAGATATGAGGCCATCATGTAATTTATGAAATGACTTACACCAAGATTAACAAAATAGTATATAAATGCAGAGAGGCAGTGCCACCATCTGGACGATTGAGGGCATATTTGTTGAGCAGCATTTGCACAAAACTTCCAATCACTGGTGAAAATTCCACATGATGTCCCATCTCACTGGAATTTGCGTAAATATTTCTGATGTAAAAGCTTTTTAAAAATAAATTATTAAATATTATTATTATTATTAATAATTCTATCATTATATATATATATAATATTCGCAACAATTAATAATGGCAAAATTAGCCTCTGTCACCAATGCCTTGTCTCCGCCTCCATAGCTGAGGGAGGAGTAATTCACAAACTAAGCGCAACATGCAATCACAGACAAATTACTTGTCTCAGTCATCATGGAAAGACACATCCTTTGTTGGATATTTTTGTTTGGATATTTAAATGCATCCTCCGCACAAAGTAACTGTAAAAATTATATTTTTTTATGGCTTTCATTGTTTTTATTGTATCAACGTAGACTTGAGACATTAGAAGTGTTAAATAATCAAAAAGTTAAGGATCTCCTTCCTTCTGTATCTTCAATTTCACATTTCTACAGAATATTGTCAACATGTTAACACCTACTATTGTTTTGATTGTTTTATGTTTTTTATTTAATCATTTTACTCACTTAATCACAAATAAACAACTTGACGGACAACAGATCCCATTATCCATTCCTTACAAGTTAAACATGACATGATGTATTGAAATACTGACGTATTTGAATTGATCATTTTTTGGAAAATCTTAATGTGACTCATGCTAAATGATCAACCACAATTGCAGGCTCAACAACAGTTGCTCTCACAACTACGGCTCCAACAAATGCATCTCGCACAACAACTGTCACAACAACTGCGGGTCCCACAACTGCAGCTCCAACAACAGCTGCCCCAACAATTGCAGTTCCAACAACTGCGGCTCCAACGACGGCAGCTCCCACAACTGCGGCCACAACTATAGTTCCTACAACCACGGACCCAACAACTGCAGCCTCAACAACTGTGGCTCCCACAACTGCAGCTCCAACAACAGCAGCCCCAACAACAACAGCTTTCCCTACAACTGTTGCCCCAACAACTGCAGCCACAACAACTATAGCCACAACAACTGTTGCTCCAACAACTGCAACCCCAACAACTACAGCCACAACAACAAAAACTCCCACAACTGCGGCCACAACAACCATAGTTCCCACAACTGCGGCACCAACAACTGCGGCACCAACAACGGTAGCTTTAACGACTGCGGCCCCCACTACTGCGGCTCCCACAACCGCGGCACCAACAACTGCAACATCTATAGCCCCCACGACTGTTGCTCCTACAACTGCGGCTGCAACAACAGCTGCCCCAACAACAACAGCTTTCCCTAAAACTAATGCCCCAAAAACTACAACAGCCCCACTTACAACAGCCGCACCTACAACAGCCGCACCTACAACAGCCGCACCTACAACAGTTGCACCTACAACAGCTGCACCTACAACTGCAGCACCTACAACAATTGCACCTACAACAGCCGCACCTACAACAGTTGCACCTACAACAGCCCCACTTACAACTGTCGCACCTACAACTGCAGCACTTACAACTGCCGCACTTACAACTGCCGCACCTACAACAGCTGCAACTACAACAGCCGCACCTACAACAGCCGCAACTACAACAGCCGCAATTACAACAGCCGCACCTACAACAGTTGCACCTACAACTGCAGCACTTACAACTGCCGCACCTACAACAGCCGCACCTACAACAGCCTCAACTACAACAGCCGCAATTACAACTGCCGCACCTACAACAGCCGCACCTACAACAGCCGCACCTACAACAATTGTACCTCCAACAGCCGCACCTACAACAGTTATACCTACAACTGGCGGACCTCCAACAGCCGCACCTACAACAGCCGCACTTACAACTGCATCTACAACAGCCGCACCTACAACAGTTATACCTACAACTGGCGGACCTCCAACAGCCGCACCTACAACAGCCGCACTTACAACCGCATCTACAACAGCCGCACCTACAACAGTTATACCTACAACTGCCGCACCTACAACAGCCGTAATGTAATCATTTGAAACAGATTTTATACTTATACAGCAATCACTTTTTATTACCGGACAGTTTCTGATATAAAATGTATATAGAATGTCCATCCACTACTTAAAACTTTCTTTTTTGCCAAGTTGTTTTCTCACGTACAATAAAAACAAAACACTAATCCCGTGTTACTTGCAGAGCTCAGCCCAGTTTCATCAGTTTCGGTGGACTACACCTGCACCACTCACTCCGCCGTGGTTGCCTGGTCGTCCGTGTTTGGGGCCGACTCCTACAAGGCCACTGCGATGGGCAAAAATGGCACGCAGCTGACGTGCACCAGCCAGAGCATCAGCTGTCAGATCACCGGACTGAGCTGCGGCCAGAGCTACGTGGTGCATGTAACGCCAATGTCAGAGAACTGCAAGCACATGAGGAACACCACCTCAGCCACTTTCCAGACGGGTGAGATGCAACAATCACAAAGAAAAAAGGATCACTTCACTTAGGCGACCTATCTGACATTAACACTCATGCACAATAAAAAACACACATTCGGACATCTTCTTCAAAGTCCTTTTTGACATAACCACCCACCTGAGTCATTGTTGCAGCCTTTTGATTTTAGTTTTTTCAGCCATTTCAACATTGTTGAAACAGAGCAACTATTAGTAGTGAGAGAAACTGTGGGTGTTTGAATGAAGTCTCTTGGGACTCAGTGTGAGGAGAACAGAGAAAGACAAACTAGCGGGACAGTAAATGACCGCAAAACACAGTTAAGAGTCCTATGCTGAGCTGAAATAAAACAAGTGCACAAAACTTAGGTGAATAAAAAGACAGTGGTGGGGGAAACACAAAATACAACCATTTTCACAGGCCAAGTCAAACTTCTCATTACAAGTAATCTCTACTCCATGTGTAGTCAGTGGAGAGGCCCTTTGAATATGAGGGTGGCACTACAAGCCTGAGCTCTGGTCGACATAGTGAGGGAATGTGGTCAAACAGCATGCTACATTTGACAAAAAGGCCAAGAAAACCAAACTGGAAACCCAGCTCTGGATTTGGTAATTATAGCCCATCAATACCATAACTGACTGAATGGCTCTGTGTCCATAAAATGTTAGTCTGACGAACATTCTTGCTGCCCCACCCTTCCATCTATTTTGTTGCAGGCACTTAATCCTTTCATCTCACATATCAGTCTATTCTGTTAGAGAGCCGGGTCGAGATATTCTGTCCAACCACACCCCTGGTGCCACATTGTGCACCGCTAAGCTGTCGTGACTTGGATGATGCTGTACGTGATTTTATGACAAGTAATTGTTTTGTCAATAATACGTTAATAACTCAATCTGGTGACATAATACCTTTTTTGGAAAAGCCTAAAGGCACAAGCAAAAGGAAACAGCATCATCTTGGGATAATTTTGACTTTGCTTTATTAATAACACAGCTCCAATTGGGCTTTCATAGCCTTGGATGAAGACTTTTTACACTATTTTGATTCATAGGATTTTATATAAAGATCCACATCTGAATCCTGACAACAACACATTACATATTTTGTCAGGTATAAGATACATAAATTAAAAATTGTCCTTTGATTTTAACACACCTGGTTGTTACTGAGGTCATATCAGTCAGGGGTCATTTGGGAATAGCTGTTCACCCCCCCCCCCCCCCCCCCCCCCGGTTTTGTCTGGTGTCTACATTCACGCGTTCACTTGATGCATCACTGGGTGTCTCCTTTGAAAACTGGGTCTCCCATTGAGCTGCACTGTCTATAGCACATTGTGTTGTGTTCAGGCTGCTAAGAATGAGCCTGTTTGTGTTAAACCTGAAACCTCATACAGTGAAAAGCAACACTGGAGTGTAATCTTCAGTATCAGGGCGTTTTGACCTGAAAAGGGATCTGACATGCTCGCCTTTGATGTTGATGCAACACCACTTACTTACATTTTTTTTACGTAATTTGTCCTTCATAATGATATCTATCCATCCATCCATCTGACGGGAATGGGATTGATGAATAAGGTGAATTTCACAGTTTAAATAATTATATAATATCCATTTCCTTTAAGTTCCCTGTCCTCCCAAGAACCTGAAGTTGTTGCGAAATTGTTCCAGCGAAGTCATCGTTTTTTCCTGGGAACGCACAAACAGTACAGACCACTACTTGGCCCAGGCAGTGGACACTCAGGTACCGCGTTCTGGACAAAAATATTTGCAGCAGCAATTTTCTATGTAAAATGAATGTATATGTAAGATGATTCTTTTGAATTAAAAGAAAAAGTCCAACATTTTGGGGAAAAAAACGATAATTTGTCTTCTTATGTTGCATATTACTCTACAGCCAGCAGCTAGTTAGCTTAGCTTAGCACCATAGCTAACCTGCCTCTGTCCGAAGGCTTTGGTCTTTGTGCTTAACTAAGCTAACCGGCTGATAGCCGTAGCTTCATATTTAGGATGTAGATGTGACAGTGGTATCAACCTTCTCATCTAACTGCTTGCAAGAAAGCAAATAATAAGCATATGTCCCAAAAGGTTGAACTGTCCCTTTAAAGAGGTAACGACCAGAGTCTGTTAGTGTACACATCATGTCAATGCGTTGTGCTTTCTCTGTAGGGAGTGGTCCAGAAGTGTTTGACTGAAGACAACCACTGTTATTTCACACACACGGTGTGTGGACAACACTATGAGTTCTCAGTCCTCTCCATCACAGGGCAGTGCAGAAGCCAGATTAGCTCTACTGTTGACATCCATACAGGTATGACTACATCATCTATACAGCAGTAAACGCACACATACACATATCATTTTGTACAACACAAACATAACTTTGTGTAGCTTTTCTTTCTAATATTGCTTAATCTAGAGAGATAGTCATTTTATCTCATTCAATTAAAACAAGCAGACAGAAAAATCATTCTTTTTTTAAAATGCAACCAGTGATGAAGATTTTCAATTGAATATCCATAATTTGAATTTGCTGCAGTACAACTCTATTTAAAACATTAGTGGGTAGCTGAACTGTGATCCATTCTCATGTGATCGCCCTCTGGTGGATTCTCTTAAAACATGAACCAACTGCTGTCCTATTTCAAAATGACAATATCACTGCAACTCTTTTTAGCTTGCAGTGTTCGGTTATCATTTTTTATAAATTGCAAATATCAATTAAATAAATAAGTCAAATAACTTTACCTGTCTCCAGCACCTTGTATTCCCCAGAATATGCAAACCTTAGCCGACTGCAACTCAGATGTTCTGCTCAGCAAGTGGGATCTCGCTGAGGGGGCTCTTCGTTACACCGTGGAGGCCTTCGGCAACAGGGAAAACAACAGCTACTACAACTGCAGCTCACTGTCCAACAGCTGCGCTATGTCGGGCGTCCAGTGTGGAGAGTACTTCACCATCCACATCACGGCTTTTGACGAAGAATGTGCCAGCCCGACGGTGCTGGGGCCTGTGGCTGAGACAAGTGAGGAGGAGCTGTTAGTGCCAGTTTAATATTGAGATTATAGACTTATAGCTACCTGTCCTTTATAATAAACTGACCAGATGTTTTTATGTAAAATATTAGCCTGTACCTACAGACAATGTTCAGTACTTATTAGCTACATTTCACCACAAAATATTTTCTCCATCACTTCCCAAACACAGAAACTATTCACTCAGCATTTTCATGGGATTTCTTTATAAGCTGAATCAATTAGTCAATTCATCAAATAGTCAATTAGACAGAAAATGAATCAGCAACTATTTTGATAATTGATTATTATTGTCCAAGTCATTTTTCAAGCAAACCGTTTAACCGTTTGTTTGCTACTTTTCACAATTGAATATCATCATATATGACTTTGAAGACCTCACTCTGGGGTCTGGAAAATGTGATGGACATTCTTTTGTATTATTTTCTGATGGTTTTACAGACCGACCTCGATTCCGATCACCTGCAGAGGTAAAAGAAAAGTGGAATTTGTTCTTATGTAAATGTGTCCCCTCTCCTCTAGTCCCATGCGTTCCTCAGAACGTGTCAGCAGAGAGGGACTGTGGATCCGACTCCATCACAATGACCTGGTTAATGGCCGGCAGTGCAATATTCTTCATCGCCATAGCGAAGGACAGTAATGGCGTCATTCACAGCTGCAACTCCATAGAATTGACGTGTAGGCTCGAGGGCTTAAAGTGCGGCACCAACTACACGGCGTACGTCATTGCCACCAACTTCATGTGCAACAGCCCTGAGAGCGAGATGCTCACCATAGAGACAGGTACTGTGAGGCTGCTCGTTTTTCTTCTCCTGGGTTATTATACTGTAAAGCTGCTTCAGTGTCCTTTGAAATTAACAAAAGTGGGAAAGGAGGGACCTGCATTTTTCATCTGAAGTTTTAAAGGTCAATAATGTTGTCTGGAAGGATTGAACAAACTTCTATCTATGATATATTTATTGGCTTGGTCCCATTTCTGGAAAGCAATATTTCAAATCTGTAAATCTCAGAAGGATATACTGCAGTTCAACAGCCGCACCAACAACAGTTGCACCTTCAACAGCCGCACCTACAACAGTTGCACCTACAACTGCCGCACTTACAACAGCCAGACCTACAACAGCCGCAACTACAACAGTTGCACCTACAACAGCCGCACCTACAACAGTTGCACCTACAACAGCCGCACCAACAACTGCCGCACCTACAACAGTTTCAAATACAACAGTTGCACCTTCAACAGCTGCACCTACAACAGTTGCACCTACAACAGCCGCACCTACAACAGCCGCACCAACAACTGCCGCACCTACAACAGTTTCAAATACAACAGTTGCACCTTCAACAGCTGCACCTACAACAGTTGCACCTACAACAGCCGCACCAACAACTGCCGCACATACAACAGTTTCAAATACAACAGTTGCACCTTCAACAGCTGCACCTACAACAGTTGCACCTACAACAGCCGCACCAACAACTGCCGCACATACAACAGTTTCAAATACAACAGTTGCACCTTCAACAGCCACAACTACAACAGTTGCACCTACAACTGCCACACCTACAACAGTTTCAAATACAACAGTTTAAAATACAACAGTTGCACCTACAACACCCGCACCTACAACAGTTGCACCTACACCAACGGCACCTACAACAGTTTCAGATACAACAGTTTCAAATACAACAGTTGCATCTACAACAGCCGCACCTACAACAGCCGCACCAACAACTGCCGCACCTACAACAGTTGCACCTACAACAGCCGCACCTACAACAGTTGCACCTTCAACAGTCGCACCTACAACAGTTGCACCTATAACTGCCGCACTTACAACAGCCGCACCTACAACAACCGCACCTACAACAGCCGCACCTACAACAGCCGCACCTACAACAGCTGCACCAACAACTGCCACACCTACAACAGTTGCACCTACAACAGTTGTACCTACAACGACGGCACCTACAACAGCCGCACCAACAACAGTTGCACCGTCAACAGCAGTACCTACAACAGTTGCACCTACAACAGCCACACCTACAACAGTTTCAAATACAACAGTTGCACCTACAACAGTTGCACCTACAACAGCCGCACCTACAACAGCCGCACCAACAACTGCCGCACCTACAACAGTTTCAAATACAACAGTTGCACCTTCAACAGCTGCACCTACAACAGTTGCACCTACAACAGCCGCACCAACAACTGCCGCACATACAACAGTTTCAAATACAACAGTTGCACCTTCAACAGCTGCACCTACAACAGTTGCACCTACAACAGCCGCACCAACCACTGCCGCACATACAACAGTTTCAAATACAACAGTTGCACCTTCAACAGCCACAACTACAACAGTTGCACCTACAACTGCCACACCTACAACAGTTTCAAATACAACAGTTTAAAATACAACAGTTGCACCTACAACACCCGCACCTACAACAGTTGCACCTACACCAACGGCACCTACAACAGTTTCAGATACAACAGTTTCAAACACAACAGTTGCACCTTCAACAGCCGCACCTACAACAGCCGCACCTAGAACAGTTTCAAATACAACAGTTTCAAATACAACAGTTGCACCTACAACAGCCGCACCTACAACAGTTGCACCTACAACTGCCGCACCTACAACAGTTGCACCTACAACAGCCGCACCTACAACAGTTGCACCTTCAACAGTCGCACCTACAACAGTTGCACCTATAACTGCCGCACTTACAACAGCCGCACCTACAACAACCGCACCTACAACAGCCGCACCTACAACAGCCGCACCTACAACAGCTGCACCAACAACTGCCACACCTACAACAGTTGCACCTACAACAGTTGTACCTACAACGACGGCACCTACAACAGCCGCACCAACAACAGTTGCACCGTCAACAGCAGTACCTACAACAGTTGCACCTACAACAGCCACACCTACAACAGTTTCAAATACAACAGTTGCACCTACAACAGCCGCACCTACAACAGTTGCACCTTCAACAGCCGCACCTACAACAGTTGCACCCACAACAGTTGCACCTACAACAGCCGCACCAACAACAGTTGCACCTTCAAAAGCCGCATCTACAACAGTTGCACCAACAACAGCCGCACCAACAACTGCCGCACCTACAACAGCCGCACCTACAACCGCACCTACAACAGCCACACCTACAACAGCCGCACCAACAACTGCCGCACCAACAACTGCCGCACCTACAACAGTTGCACCTACAACAGCCGCACCTACAACAGTTTCAACTACAACAGTTGCACCTACAACAACAGTTGTATCTACAACAGCCGCACCTACAACAGTTATACCTACAACTGCCGCACCTACAACAGCCGCACCTACAACAGCCGCACCTACAACAGTTGCACCTACAACTGCCGCATCTACAACAGCCGCACCTACAACAACCGCATCTACAACAGCCGCACCTACAACCGCACCTACAACAACTGCACCTACAACAGCCGCACCAACAACAGTTGCACCTACAACAGTTGCAACTGTCACAATAAAGTAGCAGAAGAAGCAGTCTAGACCATTTAGAATAATGAATACAGCAAAATGAAAAATAAAAATGAGTAAATGACAAAATCAATATAAATATATTTGACACATTACAATTCTTAGGCAATATACATGACAAGACTTGGCTGTGCAAGTAAACAGATGTGTGCTGGAGTAAAGAGTCAAGTAGTGTATATTAGACACTTGAACCATTTTTAGAAATTACAACCTCATCATATTTACACTCCTCTTTCAGAAGAAGTAAAAGAAGAGGACTTTTCAGTCTTTACAAACCATCAATACACTTCAGATATTTGATTTGACTTTTGAGATGTTATCAATATTCATTGAAATTTTTTTCTCCCATTTTCAGCTCTTCAGTGTCAGACTTGCATAGATCAGCAGTGTTCAAACACAATGCTAGTCACATGTTCCTCAGAGACAATGTGTGTAACAGCTTCCATTCAAGGTAGGCATTTATTTATACCATGTTCTACTTTTGAGTGAAATAAATGTACTGCAGAGTTATGTGTTCTTTCCGTTAATATTGACAAACTCAACTTTTTATTTTGTAGCCAATTCATTTGGAACTACACCACAGCAAATATTCAAGGCGTGTGCATCATCCTCCCTGTGTCCAGCCACAGGCAATCAGACATTTTCAGCCAACTTGGGTTTTTCGGGTACAGTTGCATCTGTTAAGTGCTGCAACACAGATAATTGCAACGCAGACACTCTACCGTGTAAGTATAGATGTATAAATACCTCATTTAAGATGAGAAAATACAAAATAGACTTTGAGAGGATTACATTTCTGAAGCTTAGATGTTCTCTCTTCGTCAAACAAATCATGTTCTTTTCTGTTTCAGTCCCTGCTGCTCAGACAGATAACGCCCTAAAGTGTTTCGCTTGTGACCCCATCACCTCTCAATGTACTCTTCAAGTACAATGCAGGGGGAGGAGAACCGCTGCTTTCAAGCAAGTGGTGAGTCTTAATCATACGTGGTTTCCAAAAAGTATTTTACAACCTTAAAGTATCTCAAACCAACTACATGTGAGATCTGGAAAGTCAACCAGTGGAGGAAAGTAAAGAAGTACATGTCCTGAACTGCTGTTCTATAGTATTTGTAGTATTGCTATGATATGCTACTTAATACTTAGTTTACTAAATATCAACAGTAATTATTGTACTTTTTACTGAACTACATTCATATGACAGCTATAGTGACTAGTTACTTCAAGAAAAGTCAATAGACTTAAGTTTTGATGTTCTAATATTCCCAAATGATACATGTCATAATTCAATAGTATTCAAAGTATAGTAATAAACACATACAAAGTGAAAATAATTTTCTGATATTTTAAGTACATTCTACATTATGGTATTATATATTTAAATCAATTAGCAAACTTACAACAATGAAGGCTGTGTAGTTAAACGATGATTTTTCCTCTACAGTGACAAGTGGGTCCGGCACTTCTCCAGCTTTTGGCTGTGCATCTCTAAATATGTGTGCAGCTGCTACAAGTCTGGGTAGCCTTCCTTTCATGCAAAGCGTTGGAAGCATAAGCAGTGGACCATCCTGTTGTGGGACCAGTTTGTGTAATACTGCCACAACAACTGCTTCCCCAACATCAACAACTGCAGCTCCCACAACTATGGCTCCTAACCAAGGCTTGTGACTCCATGATTTTTACTTTTCTTTCCACACTGTCAATAATACAGGAATTTTTTCTACTGCATATTAATAAAATATGTATCAAAGAAATAAGTGATGGGTTAAGCTCACTGGGGGGCAACCGTGGCTCACTGGGTTAAGAGGGTCGTCTGCTAACCGCAAGGTCGGCGGTTGGACCCTCGGCTGGTACGTGTCCTGTGTCGAAGTGTCCCTGAGCAAGACACGGAACCCCTAACTGCTCCCCGGGCGCTTCTCAGCAGCCCACTGCTCCCAATAAGTTGATGATGGGTTAAAAGCAGAAGCTAAATTTCGTATATGTGTAAATGTCTCAGGCTCTGCACTCTCCCTGTTTGCATCCTACCTGACGGGTCGATCCTACCAGGTGACCTGGAGGGGGGCCGTGTCGGAACCACGCATGCTGACTACCGGGATTCCGCAAAGGTCAGTCCTGGGCCCCCTTTTCTTCTCGCTCTACACGACATCTCTGGGTTCTGTTATTCGCTCGCATGACTTCTCCTAACATTGTTATGCCGATGACACCCAGCTGGTCTTGTCATTTCCCCCCGGTGACACCCAAGTGGAGACGAGCATCGCTGCGTGTTTGGCTGACATCTCGAAGTGGATGACGACACACCACCTCAAGCTCAACCTAGACAAAACTACTACTGTTCCTCCCGGGGAAGGGTTGCCCGCACCGGGACCTGTCCATCACCATTGATGATACCGTGGTGACGCCAACTCGGACTGCGAGGAACCTGGGTGTGACCCTGGATGACCAACTGTCATTCTCGGCAAACATTTCATCCGTTACACGCTCCTGCAGATTCCTGCTCTACAACATCAGGAGGATTCGTCCCTTCCTGACTGACGAGACGGCGCAGGTTCTCATCCAGGCTCTTGTCATCTCCCGCCTGGACTACTGCAACTCTCTACTCGCCGGAGCCCCAGCGTCGGCCATCAGACCTCTGGAGCTTGTCCAGAAAGCCGCAGCTCGCCTGGTGTTCAATCGCCCCAAGTTCTCCCACACAACTTCCTTTCTCCGTTCCCTACACTGGCTCCCTGTAAGAGCTCATCCAGTTTAAGACTCTGGTGCTAGAATACAGGGCAGTGAAAGGAACAGCTCCTTCCTATCTCCAGGCCACGGTCAAGCCTCACACCCCCGCCCGACCACTTCTCTCTGCTGCCTCGGGGCGATCGGTCGCCCTGTCGCTCAGAGGTCCTGATGGCCGATCGACCCGGTCACGTCTGTTTTCTGTCCTGGCCCCACAGTGGTGGAATGAACTTCCCACTGACGTCAGGACAGCGGAGTCGCTGCCCATCTTTCATCAGGCTGAAAACCCACCTCTTCAGGAAGTGCTACCCTGAGCCTTCCACTTAGCACTTACTGTTTTCATACTAGCTTGTTGCACTTGTTGTATTCGTATTACTTATAGCACTAACTGTTTCTCTTGTTTCTGCACTTTGGCTCTGAGTTATGCTCTGCTTCATGCTCTTAGATGCTTGTTTGGAAAAGGAAATGTACTTATGACTTCTGGTGACTAGCAGTTCTTTTGATTACCAATGTTGATGCACTTATTGTAAGTCGCTTTGGATAAAAGTATCTGCTAAATGACTGTAATGTAATGTAATGTAATGTATATGACAATATAATACATTTCTATTTTATTTCTATTTCTAATCGTGACTTTGTTACTGCCTTGTCTTTGGATGTATATGGAAAGAGGCTTTGAGGATAGACTGTTAAAACTATTTTGTTTTTTAATTCCTACAGGCTTTGTATTACTGGCCCTTCAGATGAGGATAACTGTGTTTGGAGAGGTTAGCAATGGAACCATCACTGAACGTGTTAATGAGGTATGTAAAACACAATGTGTAAATTAACCGTTTAGTGAAGGCTCTTCAGCGAACATTATCAATGATGATGCATTCACACATGATAGAGGGTGGGGTGACAGGAATGAGATGAATCTCCTGATGTATATTCTCTGTGTTTTCTCTCAATTTAGTTCTTTGAAAAGCAGCTCCCGAATCGAACAGCTCACAGAATCAACGTGGTAAAGATTCAAAAGGAAAGAGTTTCCCCATAGAAGCTTCATGTTGATGTCTAAAGACAGCGGTTCAAGGTTATGCTGGTAGAATTGTTACTCCACTTCTTCTGCGTCTTTATCATTATTATTGTCAAACTCTTGGGTCAACATGAGGACCCATTTTCACTCTATAATCCCTGAACAACATCTCCATGAACTGAAGATGTGCATTGAATGTGCACAGTAGAATGGGAAGCTCAAACCAAGCAGTGTGATCTGTCAAAGAGGTTTCAAACAGGTTTCAATAATTCACATGCTCTGTAACTGGAGGAGGAGCTGCCAGGAAACACTTCCCCCTTTCATCATGAATGAGAAAACGTTTCACACAAACACTGGCAATAATAACCTTGGTGAGTGTCTCATATGATGACGATTGAACCGTGAAAAGAAAAATATGAATGGTCCGTCAGATGTTGCTGACAAAATGCACATGTTCTCGGAATATGAATCTGGTTGTCTTAGGATCTGGAGCCAAGGTTACGGACCACTGTTTGTATATTAACTGTTTGCTAAGTGAGTTTCCAAAATGATTATCACCTTTAAAGTCAGAGTTTACAGAGTATTTTGACAGACAAAGCAACAAAAACAAGGCAATAATAACAGCAACAGAAAGTTCAGTGAGACAGTTGGATACGTTAAAAATAAACTAAGAAATAAATGAAATGAAATAATAAAAAACTAAAATAAGTTGTACTATTCTATCTGATGTTTCAGGATATATATTGCTGCATTAAAATGTATGCTGCATGTTTTTACTCCTTTATATACTGTTAGTTTAATCTGCAGCAATGCATCATGTTCTATAAGATCATCGTATGTTTGTCATGTCATCATTTACCTCTGGAGTAAAGAGTACATTATTTACTTCTGAGATGTAGTGCAATCTGAAAACCACCTCTATACCGCCACCTAATGGCCATTCCAAAGACAATGATTGTAACCAATTAAATCTAGTTATACAATGGTGACTGGGTCCGCCCACTTAGTGTCAAAAAGAAAATCTACTCGCGGGCGACACAAGCAGGTTAAAGTTTCGCGAGCAGAAGAGCAGTTAGTATATAGTATATTAGTCGCACGCTAGAGAACGCCCGTCGCGCTCAAAGCATGGTTTTCTCCTCGCAGGTTGCAATTTTGCTCGCGAGAGCGAACATGTTCTGTGTGGAGTCATATGAAAGTGCTCGCCAAAGTAATATACACGTGCGGGAACTCTACAAACGCAGCACGCGGGGATCTCATTTGCGCTCTCGGATTTTGACAGTGATTTGCCTTCATAGTTGAGCTTCATTTCTACACAAAACAAATAGTAGCCTGTAGCTGTGGCGTCATCATGAGGTTATTAGTAGGTGGTGCAACTGTAGTAGGACAGCGGTAAAGGCCCAGGTATAAAATACATGGGCCGCCACTGATAATGCTAACCACGTTGGCTAACTAGCTTGCCAGCTGCCAATTCGGACCTTATTGAAAACGGAACAATATTCGCCTGGCTAAGTTATTACAGCTGTTCCACATACTGTGGTCATTATTACAGAATGGAAGCCTTAATTGACAGCGAGGTACATTCTAAACTACTACAAAAAAACAAATAAAGTTACTTACCAAAGAATGGACTGTTGCCTGCGATCGGTATGAGTCGGTTTGAAAGACGACTGAGAGTGTGATCTGGCACATGCGCAAAGGGTAGTCCCCCAATTAAACAAATTAATTTTGAGTTGACACCATCTAACCTAAATAAGAACCATTAAATATAAATGTATTTCTTTTTAAAATTGATATATTTAAATAAATCAAACAATATATAAAGTGTCACCTTTAAGAAGGGCTTGAATCGTTTTTTGAGTGACAGTAAAAACTCTCATTTGAGTGCTTTGGGAATGGAAGTCATCCAAACAATTTTAATATCTACAAACCAAAAACACATTTAACGTCCTTTGCTGTATCTGAATTGTAATACATTCCCAGGGTCACACACACACACACACACACACACACACACACACACACACACACCAAAACACACACACACACACACACACACACACACACACACACACACACACCAAAACACTTCATCAGTATTGATTAATATTGATTGATCAGTATTATTGGTACAAACCAAACACTGGTCTGACACACCTATGGTCTGACTGTCAGAGAAAGTCTGCACAGAGGAGGTTGTTTCAGAGGAAGCTAAGATACTAACCTCTGATGAAGTCTCCGGTCTGGAAGTAGGACAGAGGATCATCATGGCTGCCAGTGGAGGGGATTTCTCTGATGTGACAGCCTCCACCGCTATTGCTCAAACTATCACATTTGGAACCACCACAACTGCAGCAACCACATCTCTAGTTCCAACCACCACGACTCCAGCTGTAACTACAAAAACTGCAGCGACCAACACTCTGGCTGTAACATCTACAACTGCAGCGACCAACACTCTGGCTGTAACATCTACAACTGCAGCGACCAACACTCTGGCTGTAACATCTACAACTGCAGCGACCAACACTCTGGCTGTAACATCCACAACTGCAGCGACCAACACTCTGGCTGTAACATCCACAACTGCAGCGACCAACACTCTGGCTGTAACATCCACAACTGCAGCGACCAACACTCTGGCTGTAACATCCACAACTGCAGCGACCAACACTCTGGCTGTAACATCCACAACTGCAGCGACCAACACTCTGGCTGTAACATCCACAACTGCAGCGACCAACACTCTGGCTGTAACATCTACAACTGCAGCGACCAACACTCTGGCTGTAACATCCACAACTGCAGCGACCAACACTCTGGCTGTAACATCCACAACTGCAGCGACCAACACTCTGGCTGTAACATCCACAACTGCAGCGACCAACACTCTGGCTGTAACATCCACAACTGCAGCCACCAGGACTGTAGTTTCAACACCCACAGCTGAAGCCACTGTGGCTCAAACTACCCCACCTGCAAGTAACATCACAATTGTATACGACCACAAAATCAGCTACAACAACCACAACTGCAGCTACCACAACGCTGGCTGTAGCTATGACAGCTACAGTCACATCAACTTGTCCATGTGATTTGTCAGCCGCAGCCTGAAGTAGCAAGTTGAATAGAGAATGAGATGTGAGACGATTTCTGATATGTGTCACTAAGTTCAGGTTCAGTGGGGCAGAGTAAAGTGTTGTAAATGAGATATTTAATGTTACCAGTGCATTCATTTAGACTGGTGAACAGACCGGAGTGTCCATCAGAGCAGTATAAAGAGATTACTATATGATTATTATACGGCTCTAGTGTCCGTTATCAGGAATTAATGTACACCCTGCAGCCAATGAGAATCAAGTATTCACCGAGAACATGAATAGAACGTAATAATGTAGAAAAGTAGAGTTTGAATTAACAAAAAACAGAGACAGATGAAGAACTGAATTGCATGATATGAATAAGAAACCTGTTTGATAACCTTGATGAGGGTTTCCAGTAATGGCTTTGTTAGGAGCAATGCCAATTTCTCAGAGTATTGTATTGTAGTCATCACCTAGTTTCTCAAGTTCCGAGAAAGTATCCTCCGTCATCAATGCCATGCCACTCCCGAGCTAAGGGAGGAGTAAACCACACTATGCAACAAACACTCATCTACAAAGCACCTGTCTGTACCTGTAACTCATCATGGAAAGAAAAATACTTTGTTTGATATTTTTGTTTGGATATTTTCATGCATCCTCTGTACAAGGTAAATATTCGAGTGATACTATTGTGGCTTTGATTGTTTGTATTTTACTTTGGTCTGGATTTTGGTATTTTCGTGCTAAAAATAACTTGACTTTGATGAGACAAAGATGTTGTAAAACGCCAAAAACTTGCTGATCTGGTCTTCGTCCTTGCTTGTGTGAGTGTTTGTGTTTGGGTGATGACGCGGTGAAGTGGATGATCTTACCATTAGTACAAAATCTCAACACTTTGATCGTGTCAACCGCTTGAGGATAACGCACAGGCAGTTAAATGAGGAGACTGAGAGAAAAAGAGAGAGGATGATGATGATGGCAGAGGAAGAGCATGTACTGCCTAATACAGCCAGGATAGTAATAGCATTACGGGGCTTTGAATGATCGCAATGCTGCATGAAACCTTTAAATCAGGGGTATTCAATTGAATTTCAATGAGGTCCAGTTAGAGAGAATGTCCTCACACAAAGGTCTGGAACATCACAATAATATCTAACTTGTGCTATGATTCAATATCTATATATATTGAAGTAGCCTAGTAGTTGTATCAACCTCTGTATGTTGTCAACAACTGATTATCAAATCAAATAAATAAAGTTCAATTGAATAATATCCCATTTTGAAAAATGTGACTCTTAAAATTAAGTACTTAATGTTAGAAAAATGTATTTAACTGAATTGTCTTTGCCCTGCAGCTCTAAATTCAGTTCATTCAGGCTGAAGTGATGTCAGCCAAGAAAACCATAAAAAGATAAATTTGTGTGCGCCGAGATCAAAGAGTGGCCGATGGAATGCTACTGTTGTTCAGCGACATCTACCGATCCTTGCAGTGGTATGACATTCCTTATCACGTTATACCGTTTCCTGAACAGGTGCCGCTTGAAAGTTGGTAAATGTCGTTGAATCAGAGTGGTATGGTTCATATCAGCGGTATATGGCATTGATATACAGCATACGTATATCTATATATACATACATATATATAGATATATAGAGATAGCCTGACATTGGCCATCATAACAGTTTCAGGGTACATCAGCAAATACAAAATCACTTTATTGCCATTTCAAAAGCCTTGCATATATTCCAAGACAATGGACGAGATACAATAGAAACATTTCTTTATTTAAGATGCTGTGTTACGCTACTTTGTCAATAAAGTCAGAAAAAAATACATTTACGGCATCACTGTTCATGAATCAAACCAATTAGCATTAAATTTGCATCAGGAGGCGGCACTGGTGTGTCTGATAATGGATTTCCACTTTCAAGCGGCACCTGCCTTCAGGAATCGGTATATGCTGTTGGAAAAGGAGTGGCATACCACTCCAGGGATCGGTACATACCGTATATATAGCGCTACTGAAGGGACTTTATCTGTGGTTACTAAACCTCTTGTTTCAGCTCTACTTTCTGTTAACATCATTGTTGGGCAGTGAATGAATGTGTTAGGATTCTGATCATATTGGGCTCTTAGATTGTTCATTTTTTGACCCTTTACTTTGGATGTGAGTGTGTGCGTTTGCTCAAAAGATTAGTGCTTTGTCTCGTAGTGGCGCTTCACATTGCTGCTTTCATTAATCGTCCAGTCTCTGAACATGAGGTACTGCTTTTAAACTGTCCTTGGGAAGAATGAACATTTAAGAGTCTGTCCATTCTTGGTTAAAGGCTCTGGTTTCGCTGTCCACATTTCTCTTTTTGGAGAACGCCATGTGAAATAACTTCTCTGACTTACATACGTCTCCTGTTGGGTCTCTCTCCCCGTTTCTTCTGTGTGTATAAATCTTGTATAAATTTCCTAGACCGCTGAATGTAAAGGCTATAAAGCTGTGCCTGTTAAAATAGTCAAAATTAAACAATTCTCAATTATCTATTGGTTGTTGGTCCAAGGTCCAGATACAACGGCGTACAACCGCGGATTGCGGTCCGCCTATTAGTGACCCCTGGTTTAAATCAAGCTCTATTTTTCAGCTCTCTACCATGATAGTGAGTTAGATAGCTTTTTGAATATTTACAGTTATCCTGAAAATGTAAATTTACCTCAATAAATGTATTGAGTGTTTTTACCTTTATCAATGATATAATGCTAAATTATCAAATCGTTTGTTGGAATCTGAGTTGTAGTAGTTGCAACTGCAGTTGTGGATCCAGTTGTGGATGATCATTCCATATTGTTAATATAAAAGAATTTCTGAAAAAAACAATCCTCAGTATTGCCTCAGTATTTCCAAGCCTCTTCTCTCGTTCATTTTATACGAGGAATTTCACCAAGGAGATGAAATAATTGGATCTATTGTCTATCTGGATGTCAGTTTGTACAACTCTCACCAAACATCTCAACAACTACTGTCCTGATTGTTCTTTGTGTGAACATGTTCTTCAGCAATGCAGGTGACTCTACCATCTTTACATGAGCATTGACCTTCTGGCTAAACAAGTTTATTTCATTAGACTACAATTAGAAATGGTTTCAAAAGTACAGAAGCATAGTAGGCCTACATTCACTTGAGAAAAAAATGTGTGCCTTGTTTTTGCTGTACCAATGAGAATAATATATCATAATTCTGAGATAATTTATTGAAAAAAAATCTACTTTGTATTTGTGAATCAATAAGGTTATTATCACAGATTTCTAAGAAAAAGTTTCAATCTGAACAATGATTTTTTCAGATCATGCAACCATTACCCTAAAAATTAAATTAAGTTCTAAAAAAGCCTAAACAACTACTTTGAATTGAACAACACAGGGGAAATCATTGAGATCATGTCATGGAAAGGGGCAGAAGCTGTATCAAGAAGAGAAATAATAGCTAATGCATCTGCAAAGCAATACAATAAATAAGCAAGTTAAAAATTAGCTTGAATTACAAACAGTATTAAAATGGAGGATAAGCACAGACATAAAATACCACCATTACCACACAACTTAAAAAGAAAGACTCAGAACTATATACATTATCAGAAAAAAGAGAGAGATCATCTAATTAAAAACAAAAATAAAACATTACGACGCGGTACCAAACTTACTTAAACTAAAACAAGCCTCCTCACATCAGAACGTGTTCCTCATAAAAACGTTAGCAATAGTCGGAATATCAAGACTAATTTTCTAAACTTAAAAAGGGCAAGACTCCAAGGAATTATGGATATACATACACATTTTTGACACCAATCCTAAAGTTTAATTTTAATTTTGCATGAGATTTGGGAACCGGAGCACCAAATTAAACTCAACTTAAGTAGGTGGAAAATGATACCAGACTACATTTTTGCAGAGGAGATACAATTAATTATGATCTTCACAGTTTCTCTACCTGTTTCAGAGATTACAAATTCCAATTCCTACTGTATCTTTTCAACGGAAGAATAGATTAATAATTAACTTCATATAGAACAATGAAAGGAAAATTAACCAAAGCAAAACATTTTTTTTATAACTGGCCAAGCTATTTTAATGCAACAAAAAAATGTAGAGTATGATAAACAACAACTGCGGCCCAACTGACAACAACTACAGCCCAGATATCAACTGCTGCCCTAACAACAACTGCACCCCAAATAATTTGAATGACCTTGTTGTTGAAATGTGCTATACAAATAAACTTGCCTTGCCTAACAGCCCAGACAACAACTGCAGCCCCAACAACAACTGCGGCCCAGTTGACAACAACTGCAGACCCAACAACAACTGGGGCCCAATTGAACACAACTACAGCCGAGACAACAACTGCTGCTGTAACAACAACTGCGGCTCAAATGACAACAACTGCAGCACAGACAACAACTGCTGCCCTAACAACAGCAAATGTTGTGCAGACGACAACGACTGTGGCCCCAACAACAACAATTGCCGCCACAACAACAACTAATGCCCAAACGACAACGACTATAGTCCCAACAACAACAATTGCCGCCACAACAACAACTGCTGCCCAAACAACAACTGTTGCCCCAACGACAACAACTGTGGCCCCAACAACAACTGTGGCCAAAACAACAACAACTGTGGCCCCAACAACAACTGTGGCCCCAACAACAACAATTGCCGCCACAACAACAACTGCTGCCCAAACACCAACTGTTGCCCCAACGACAACGACTGTGGCCCCAACAACAACGATTGCCGCAACAACGACTGTGGCCCCAACAACAACGACTGTGGCCCCAACAACAACAACACTTGCCGCCACAACAACAGTTGCCCCAACGACAACGACTGTGGCCCCAACAACAACAATTGCCGCAACAACAACAACTGTGGCCCCAACGACAACGACTGTGGCCCCAACAACAACAATTGCCGCCACAACAACAACTGCTGCCCAAACGACAACGACTATAGCCCCAACAACAACAATTGCCGCCACAACAACTACTGCTGCCCAAACAACAACTGTTGCCCCAACGACAACGACTGTGGCCCCAACAACAACAACTGTGGCCCCAACGACAACGACTGCGGCCCCAACAACAACAACTGTGGCCCCAACGACAACGACTGTGGCCCCAACAACAACAATTGCCGCCACAACAACAACTGCTGCCCAAACGACAACGACTATAGCCCCAACCACAACAATTGCCGCCACAACAATAACTGCTGCCCAAACAACAACTGTTGCCCCAACGACAACGATTGTGGCCCCAACAACAGCAACACTTGCCGCCACAACAACTGTTGCCCCAACGACAACGACTGTGGCCCCAACAACAACAATTGCCGCAACAACAACAACGACTGTGGCCCCAACAACAACAACTATGGCCCCAACGACAACAACTGTGGCCCCAACGACAACGACTGTGGCCCCAACAACAACAATTGCCGCCACAACAACAACTGCTGCCCAAACAACAACTGTTGCCCCAACGACGACTGTGGCCCCAACAACAACAATTGCCGCAACAACAACTGTGGCCCCAACGACAACGACTGTGGCCCCAACAACAACAATTGCTGCAACAACAACAACAACTGTGGCCAAAACAACAACGACTGTGGCCCCAACAACAACGACTGTGGCCACAACAACACTTGCCGCCACAACAACAGTTGCCCCAACGACAACGACTGTGGCCCCAACAACAACAATTGCCGCCACAACAACAACTGCTGCCCAAACAACAACTGTTGCCCCAACGACAACGATTGTGGCCCCAACAACAGCAACACTTGCCGCCACAACAACTGTTGCCCCAACGACAACGACTGTGGCCCCAACAACAACAATTGCCGCAACAACAACAACTGTGGCCCAAACAACAACTGTTGCCCCAACGACAACAACTGTGGCCCCAACAACAACAATTGCCGCCACAACAACAACTGCTGCCCAAACAACAACTGTTGCACCAACGACAACAACTGTGGCCCCAACAACAACGACTATAGCCCCAACCGCACCAATTGCCGCCACAACAACTGCTGCCCAAACAACAACTATTGCCCCAACGACAACGACTGTGGCCCCAACAACAACACTTGCCGCCACAACAACAACTGCTGCCCAAACGACAACGACTATAGACCCAACCACAACAATTGCCGCCACAACAACTGCTGCCCAAACAACAACTGTTGCCCCAACGACAACAATTGCCGCAACAACAACAACTGTGGCCCCAACAACAACAACAACTGCAGCCCAAACGACAACGACTGTGGCCCCAACAACAACAACACTTGCCGCTACAACAACTGCTGCCCAAACAACAACTGTTGCCCCAACGACAACGACTGTGGCCCCAACCACAACAATTGCCGCCACAACAACAACTGCTGCCCAAACGACGACTATAGCCCCAACCACAACAATTGCCGCCACAACAACAACAGCAGCCCAAACAACAACTGTTGCCCCAACGACAACAACTGTGGCCCCAACAACAACAATTGCCGCCACAACAACAACTGCTGCCCAAACAACAACTGTTGCCGCAACAACGACGACTGTGGCCCCAACAACAACAATTGCCGCAACAACAACTGTGGCCCCAACAACAACGACTGTGGCCCCAACAACAACAACTGTGGCCCCAACGACAACGACTGTGGCCCCAACAACAACAATTGCCGCCACAACAACAACTGCTGCCCAAACAATAACTGTTGCCCCAACGACAACAACTGTGGCCCCAACAACAACTGTGGCCCCAACAACAACAATTGCCGCCACAACAACAACTGCTGCCCAAACACCAACTGTTGCCCCAACGACAACGACTGTGGCCCCAACAACAACGATTGCCGCAACAACGACTGTGGCCCCAACAACAACGACTGTGGCCCCAACAACAACAACACTTGCCGCCACAACAACAGTTGCCCCAACGACAACGACTGTGGCCCCAACAACAACAATTGCTGCAACAACAACAACTGTGGCCCCAACGACAACAACTGTGGCCCCAACGACAACGACTGTGGCCCCAACAACAACAATTGCCGCCACAACAACAACTGCTGCCCAAACGACAACGACTATAGCCCCAACCACAACAATTGCCGCCACAACAACTACTGCTGCCCAAACAACAACTGTTGCCCCAACGACAACGACTGTGGCCCCAACAACAACAACTGTGGCCCCAACGACAACGACTGTGGCCCCAACAACAACAACTGTTGCCCCAACGACAACGACTGTGGCCCCAACAACAACAATTGCCGCCACAACAACAACTGCTGCCCAAACGACAACGACTATAGCCCCAACCACAACAATTGCCGCCACAACAATAACTGCTGCCCAAACAACAACTGTTGCCCCAACGACAACGATTGTGGCCCCAACAACAGCAACACTTGCCGCCACAACAACTGTTGCCCCAACGACAACGACTGTGGCCCCAACAACAACAATTGCCACAACAACAACAACGACTGTGGCCCCAACAACAACAACTATGGCCCCAACGACAACAACTGTGGCCCCAACGACAACGACTGTGGCCCCAACAACAACAATTGCCGCCACAACAACAACTGCTGCCCAAACAACAACTGTTGCCCCAACAACGACTGTGGCCCCAACAACAACAATTGCCGCAACAACAACAACTGTGGCCCCAACGACAACGACTGTGGCCCCAACAACAACGACTGTGGCCCCAACAACAACAACACTTGCCGCCACAACAACAGTTGCCCCAACGACGACGACTGTGGCCCCAACAACAATAATTGCCGCAACAACAACAACTGTGGCCCCAACGACAACAACTGTGGGCCCAACGACAACGACTGTGGCCCCAACAACAACAATTGCCGCCACAACAACTGCTGCCCAAACGACAACGACTATAGCCCCAACCACAACAATTGCCGCCACAACAACTACTGCTGCCCAAACAACAACTGTTGCCCCAACGACAACGACTGTGGCCCCAACAACAACAACTGTGGCCCCAACGACAACGACTGTGGCCCCAACAACAACAATTGCCGCCACAACAACAACTGTGGCCCAAACGACAACGACTATAGCCCCAACCACAACAATTGCCGCCACAACAACTACTGCTGCCCAAACAACAACTGTTGCCCTAACGACAACGACTGTGGCCCCAACAACAACAACTGTGGCCCCAACGACAACGACTGTGGCCCCAACAACAACAATTGCCGCAACAACAACAACTGTGGCCCAAACAACAACTGTTGCCCCAACGACAACAACTGTGGCCCCAACAACAACAATTGCCGCCACAACAACAACTGCTGCCCAAACAACAACTGTTGCACCAACGACAACAACTGTGGCCCCAACAACAACGACTATAGCCCCAACCGCACCAATTGCCGCCACAACAACTGCTGCCCAAACAACAACTGTTGCCCCAACGACAACGACTGTGGCCCCAACAACAACACTTGCCGCCACAACAACAACTGCTGCCCAAACGACAACGACTATAGACCCAACCACAACAATTGCCGCCACAACAACTGCTGCCCAAACAACAACTGTTGCCCCAACGACAACAATTGCCGCAACAACAACAACTGTGGCCCCAACAACAACAACAACAATTGCCGCCACAACAACAACTGCAGCCCAAACGACAACGACTGTGGCCCCAACAACAACAACACTTGCCGCTACAACAACTGCTGCCCAAACAACAACTGTTGCCCCAATGACAACGACTGTGGCCCCAACCACAACAATTGCCGCCACAACAACAACTGCTGCCCAAACGACAACGACTATAGCCCCAACCACAACAATTGCCGCCACAACAACTACTGCTGCCCAAACAACAACTGTTGCCCCAACGACAACGACTGTGGCCCCAACAACAACAACTGTGGCCCCAACGACAACGACTGTGGCCCCAACAACAACAACTGTTGCCCCAACGACAACGACTGTGGCCCCAACAACAACAATTGCCGCCACAACAACAACTGCTGCCCAAACGACAACGACTATAGCCCCAACCACAACAATTGCCGCCACAACAATAACTGCTGCCCAAACAACAACTGTTGCCCCAACGACAACGATTGTGGCCCCAACAACAGCAACACTTGCCGCCACAACAACTGTTGCCCCAACGACAACGACTGTGGCCCCAACAACAACAATTGCCACAACAACAACAACGACTGTGGCCCCAACAACAACAACTATGGCCCCAACGACAACAACTGTGGCCCCAACGACAACGACTGTGGCCCCAACAACAACAATTGCCGCCACAACAACAACTGCTGCCCAAACAACAACTGTTGCCCCAACAACGACTGTCGCCCCAACAACAACAATTGCCGCAACAACAACAACTGTGGCCCCAACGACAATGACTGTGGCCCCAACAACAACAATTGCTGCAACAACAACAGCTGTGGCCCCAACAACAACGACTGTGGCCCCAACAACAACGACTGTGGCCCCAACAACAACAACACTTGCCGCCACAACAACAGTTGCCCCAACGACAACGACTGTGGCCCCAACAACAATAATTGCCGCAACAACAACAACTGTGGCCCCAACGACAACAACTGTGGGCCCAACGACAACGACTGTGGCCCCAACAACAACAATTGCCGCCACAACAACTGCTGCCCAAACGACAACGACTATAGCCCCAACCACAACAATTGCCGCCACAACAACTACTGCTGCCCAAACAACAACTGTTGCCCCAACGACAACGACTGTGGCCCCAACAACAACAATTGCTGCAACAACAACAGCTGTGGCCCCAACAACAACGACTGTGGCCCCAACAACAACGACTGTGGCCCCAACAACAACAACACTTGCCGCCACAACAACAGTTGCCCCAACGACAACGACTGTGGCCCCAACAACAATAATTGCCGCAACAACAACAACTGTGGCCCCAACGACAACAACTGTGGGCCCAACGACAACGACTGTGGCCCCAACAACAACAATTGCCGCCACAACAACTGCTGCCCAAACGACAACGACTATAGCCCCAACCACAACAATTGCCGCCACAACAACTACTGCTGCCCAAACAACAACTGTTGCCCCAACGACAACGACTGTGGCCCCAACAACAACAATTGCTGCAACAACAACAGCTGTGGCCCCAACAACAACGACTGTGGCCCCAACAACAACGACTGTGGCCCCAACAACAACAACACTTGCCGCCACAACAACAGTTGCCCCAACGACAACGACTGTGGCCCCAACAACAATAATTGCCGCAACAACAACTGTGGCCCCAACGACAACAACTGTGGGCCCAACGACAACGACTGTGGCCCCAACAACAACAATTGCCGCCACAACAACTGCTGCTGCCCAAACAACAACTGTTGCCCCAACGACAACGACTGTGGCCCCAACAACAACAATTGCTGCAACAACAACAGCTGTGGCCCCAACAACAACGACTGTGGCCCCAACAACAACGACTGTGGCCCCAACAACAACAACACTTGCCGCCACAACAACAGTTGCCCCAACGACAACGACTGTGGCCCCAACAACAATAATTGCCGCAACAACAACAACTGTGGCCCCAACGACAACAACTGTGGGCCCAACGACAACGACTGTGGCCCCAACAACAACAATTGCCGCCACAACAACTGCTGCCCAAACGACAACGACTATAGCCCCAACCACAACAATTGCCGCCACAACAACTACTGCTGCCCAAACAACAACTGTTGCCCCAACGACAACGACTGTGGCCCCAACAACAACAATTGCTGCAACAACAACAGCTGTGGCCCCAACAACAACGACTGTGGCCCCAACAACAACGACTGTGGCCCCAACAACAACAACACTTGCCGCCACAACAACAGTTGCCCCAACGACAACGACTGTGGCCCCAACAACAATAATTGCCGCAACAACAACTGTGGCCCCAACGACAACAACTGTGGGCCCAACGACAACGACTGTGGCCCCAACAACAACAATTGCCGCCACAACAACTGCTGCCCAAACGACAACGACTATAGCCCCAACCACAACAATTGCCGCCACAACAACTACTGCTGCCCAAACAACAACTGTTGCCCCAACGACAACGACTGTGGCCCCAACAACAACAACTGTGGCCCCAACGACAACGACTGTGGCCCCAACAACAACAATTGCCGCCACAACAACAACTGTGGCCCAAACGACAACGACTATAGCCCCAACCACAACAATTGCCGCCACAACAACTACTGCTGCCCAAACAACAACTGTTGCCCTAACGACAACGACTGTGGCCCCAACAACAACAACTGTGGCCCCAACGACAACGACTGTGGCCCCAACAACAACAATTGCCGCAACAACAACAACTGTGGCCCAAACAACAACTGTGGCCCCAACGACAACGACTGTGGCCCCAACAACAACAATTGCCGCCACAACAACAACTGCTGCCCAAACAACAACTGTTGCCCCAACAACGACTGTGGCCCCAACAACAACAATTGCCGCAACAACAACAACTGTGGCCCCAACGACAACGACTGTGGCCCCAACAACAACAATTGCTGCAACAACAACAGCTGTGGCCCCAACAACAACGACTGTGGCCCCAACAACAACGACTGTGGCCCCAACAACAACAACACTTGCCGCCACAACAACAGTTGCCCCAACGACAACTGTTGCCCCAACGACAACGACTGTGGCCCCAACCACAACAATTGCCGCCACAACAACAACTGCTGCCCAAACGACGACTATAGCCCCAACCACAACAATTGCCGCCACAACAACAACAGCAGCCCAAACAACAACTGTTGCCCCAACGACAACAACTGTGGCCCCAACAACAACAATTGCCGCCACAACAACAACTGCTGCCCAAACAACAACTGTTGCCGCAACAACGACGACTGTGGCCCCAACAACAACAATTGCCGCAACAACAACTGTGGCCCCAACAACAACGACTGTGGCCCCAACAACAACAACTGTGGCCCCAACGACAACGACTGTGGCCCCAACAACAACAATTGCCGCCACAACAACAACTGCTGCCCAAACAATAACTGTTGCCCCAACGACAACAACTGTGGCCCCAACAACAACTGTGGCCCCAACAACAACAATTGCCGCCACAACAACAACTGCTGCCCAAACACCAACTGTTGCCCCAACGACAACGACTGTGGCCCCAACAACAACGATTGCCGCAACAACGACTGTGGCCCCAACAACAACGACTGTGGCCCCAACAACAACAACACTTGCCGCCACAACAACAGTTGCCCCAACGACAACGACTGTGGCCCCAACAACAACAATTGCTGCAACAACAACAACTGTGGCCCCAACGACAACAACTGTGGCCCCAACGACAACGACTGTGGCCCCAACAACAACAATTGCCGCCACAACAACAACTGCTGCCCAAACGACAACGACTATAGCCCCAACCACAACAATTGCCGCCACAACAACTACTGCTGCCCAAACAACAACTGTTGCCCCAACGACAACGACTGTGGCCCCAACAACAACAACTGTGGCCCCAACGACAACGACTGTGGCCCCAACAACAACAACTGTTGCCCCAACGACAACGACTGTGGCCCCAACAACAACAATTGCCGCCACAACAACAACTGCTGCCCAAACGACAACGACTATAGCCCCAACCACAACAATTGCCGCCACAACAATAACTGCTGCCCAAACAACAACTGTTGCCCCAACGACAACGATTGTGGCCCCAACAACAGCAACACTTGCCGCCACAACAACTGTTGCCCCAACGACAACGACTGTGGCCCCAACAACAACAATTGCCACAACAACAACAACGACTGTGGCCCCAACAACAACAACTATGGCCCCAACGACAACAACTGTGGCCCCAACGACAACGACTGTGGCCCCAACAACAACAATTGCCGCCACAACAACAACTGCTGCCCAAACAACAACTGTTGCCCCAACAACGACTGTGGCCCCAACAACAACAATTGCCGCAACAACAACAACTGTGGCCCCAACGACAACGACTGTGGCCCCAACAACAACGACTGTGGCCCCAACAACAACAACACTTGCCGCCACAACAACAGTTGCCCCAACGACGACGACTGTGGCCCCAACAACAATAATTGCCGCAACAACAACAACTGTGGCCCCAACGACAACAACTGTGGGCCCAACGACAACGACTGTGGCCCCAACAACAACAATTGCCGCCACAACAACTGCTGCCCAAACGACAACGACTATAGCCCCAACCACAACAATTGCCGCCACAACAACTACTGCTGCCCAAACAACAACTGTTGCCCCAACGACAACGACTGTGGCCCCAACAACAACAACTGTGGCCCCAACGACAACGACTGTGGCCCCAACAACAACAATTGCCGCCACAACAACAACTGTGGCCCAAACGACAACGACTATAGCCCCAACCACAACAATTGCCGCCACAACAACAACTGCTGCCCAAACAACAACTGTTGCCCCAATGACAACGACTGTGGCCCCAACCACAACAATTGCCGCCACAACAACAACTGCTGCCCAAACGACAACGACTATAGCCCCAACCACAACAATTGCCGCCACAACAACAACAGCAGCCCAAACAACAACTGTTGCCCCAACGACGATGGCTATAGCCCCAACAACAACAATTGCTGGCACAACAACTGCTGCCCTAACGACAACAACAATTGCTGCCACAACAACTGCTGCCCAAACAACAACTGTTGCCCCAACAACAACAACAATTGCCACCACAACAACCACTGCTGCGCCGACGACAACAACCATTTCTCCAACGACAACTGCCGCCCAAACAACAACTATAGCCCCAACAACTGTTGCCCCAACGACAACAACAATTGCCGCCACAACAACTGCAGCCCAAACAACAACTGTTGCCCCAACGACAACGACTATAGCCCCAACAACAACAATTGCTGCCACAACAACAACTGCTGCCCAAACAACAACTGCTGCCCCAACGACAACGACTGTGGCCCCAACAACAACAATTGTCGCCACAACAACTGCTGCCCAAACAACAACTGCAGCCCAAACAACAACTGTTGCCCCAACGACGACGACTATAGCCCCAATTACAACAATTGATGCCACAACAACAACTGCTGCCCAAACAACAACTGTTTCCCCATCAACAACAATTGCCGCCACAACAACAACTGCTGCGCCGACGACAACAACCATTTCTCCAACGACAACTTCTGCACAAACTGCAGCCCCAACAACAACTGTCATAGCAACAACAACCATCACCCCAACATCAACAATTGCTGCCTTAACAACAACCCCAGCGGGTAAATTCACATGTCACAATACAGTAGCAGAAGAAGCAATCTAAAGAGGCAGGAAAGGAATAAAGACCATTTCGAATAATAAATACAGCAAAATGAAAAATAAAAATGAGTAAATGACAAAATCAATATAAATATATTTGACACATTACAATTCTTAGGCAATATACATGACAAGACTTGGCTGTGCAAGTAAACAGATGTATGCTGGAGTAAAGAGTCAAGTAGTGTATATTAGACACTTGAACCATTTTTAGAAATTACAACCTCATAATATTTACAATCCATTTTCAGAAGAAGTAAAAGAAGAGGACTTTTCAGTCTTTACAAACCATCAATACACTTCAGATATTTGATTTGACATTTGAGATGTTATCAATATTCATTGAAATTTTTTTCTCCCAATTTCAGCTCTTCAGTGTCAAACTTGCATAGATCAGCAGTGTTCAAACACAATGCTAGTCACATGTTCCTCAGAGACAATGTGTGTAACAGCTTCCATTCAAGGTAGGCATTTATTTATACCATGTTCTACTTTTGAGTGAAATAAATGTACTGCAGAGTTATGTGTTCTTTCCGTTAATATTGACAAACTCAACTTTTTATTTTGTAGCCACTTCACTTGAAATTACAGCACAGCAAATATTCAAGGCGTGTGCATCATCCTCCCTGTGTCCAGCCACAGGCAATCAGACATTTTCAGCCAACTTGGGTTTTTCGGGTACAGTTGCATCTGTTAAGTGCTGCAACACAGATAATTGCAACGCAGACACTCTACCGTGTAAGTATAGATGTATAAATACCTCATTTAAGATGAGAAAATACAAAATAGACTTTGACAGGATTACATTTCTGAAGCTTAGATGTTCTCTCTTCGTCAAACAAATCATGTTCTTTTCTGTTTCAGTCCCTGCTGCTCAGACAGATAACGCCCTAAAGTGTTTCGCTTGTGACCCCATCACCTCTCAATGTACTTCTCAAGTACAATGCAGGGGGGAGGAGAACCGCTGCTTTCAAGCGAGTGGTGAGTCTTAATCATACGTGGTTTCCAAAAAGTATTTTGCAACCTTAAAGTATCTCAAACCAACTACATGTGAGATCTGGAAAGTCAACCAGTGGAGGAAAGTAAAGAAGTACATGTCCTGAACTGCTGTTCTATAGTATTTGTAGTATTTCTATGATATGCTACTTAATACTTAGTCTACTAAATATCAATAGTAATTATTGTACTTTCTACTGAACTACATTCATATGACAGCTATAGTGACTAGTTACTTCAAGAAAAGTCAATAGACTTAAGTTTTGATGTTCTAATATTTCCAAAAATGTTACATGTCATAATTCAATAGTATTCAAAATATAGTAATGAACACATAAAGTGAAAATACTTTTCTGATATTTTAAGTATATTCTACATTGTGGTATTTTTTATTTAAATCAATTAGCAAACTTACAACAATGAAGGCTGTGTAGTTAAACGATGATTTTTCCTCTACAGTGACAAGTGAGTCCGGCACTTCTCCAGCTTTTGGCTGTGCATCTCTAAATATGTGTGCAGCTGCTACAAGTCTGGGTAGCCTTCCTTTCATGCAAAGCGTTGGAAGCATAAGCAGTGGACCATCCTGTTGTGGGACCAGTTTGTGTAATACTGCCACAACAACTGCTTCCCCAACATCAACAACTGCAGCTCCAACGACAACCACAATACCGGAAACAACAACTGCTGCGCCAACGACAACAACAACAATTTCTCCAACAACAACTGCCGCCCTAACATCAACAACTGCAGCTCCCACAACTATGGCTCCTAACCAAGGCTTGTGACTCCATGATTTTTACTTTTCTTTGCACACTGTCAATAATACAGGAATCTTCTCTATTGCATATTAATAAAATATGTATCAAAAAAATAAGTGATGGGTTAAAAGCAGAAGCTAAATTTCGTATATGTGTAAATGTATATGACAATATAATAAATTTCTATTTTATTTCTATTTCTAATCGTTACTTTGTTACTGCCTTGTCTTTGGATGTATATGGAAAGAGGCTTTGAGGATAGACTGTTAAAACTATTTTGTTTTTTAATACCTACAGGCTTTGTATTACTGGCCCTTCAGATGAGGATAACTGTGTTTGGAGAGGTTAGCAATGGAACCATCACTGAACGTGTTAATGAGGTATGTAAAACACAATGTGTAAATTAACCGTTTAGCGAAGGCTCTTCAGCGAACATTATCAATGATGATGCATTCACACATGATAGAGGGTGGGGTGACAGGAATGAGATGAATCTCCTGATGTATATTCTCTGTGTTTTCTCTCAATTTAGTTCTTTGAAAAGCAGCTCCTGAATGGAACAGCTCACAGAATCAACGTGGTAAAGATTCAAAAGGAAAGAGTTTCCCCATAGAAGCTTCATGTTGATGTCTAAAGACAGCGGTTCAAGGTTATGCTGGTAGAATTGTTACTCCACTTCTTCTGCGTCTTTATCATTATTATTGTCAAACTCTTGGGTCAACATGAGGACCCATTTTCACTCTATAATCCCTGAACAACATCTCCATGAACTGAAGATGTGCATTGAATGTGCACGGTAGAATGGGAAGCTCAAACCAAGCAGTGTGATCTGTCAAAGAGGTTTCAAACAGGTTTCAATAATTCACATGCTCTGTAACTGGAGGAGGAGCTGCCAGGAAACACTTCCCCCTTTCATCATGAATGAGGAAACGTTTCACACAAACACTGGCAATAATAACCTTGGTGAGTGTCTCATAGTGTATGATGACGATTGAACCGTGAAAAGGAAAGAATTAATGGTCCGTCAGATGTTGCTGACAAAATGCACATGTTCTCGGAATATGAATCTGGTTTTCTTGTGCCAACAATAAGCTTATAAAATGTATCTTCTTAAGCAGAGTGTGAATGCACTGCAAGGGTCTGCAGCAAAAAAAAAAAAAAGATATTATTTAATTAAACAATATAAATTATTTTATGCCCTTTACTTTCACTTCAGGCTATATAGCATTATAGACTTTCTGGATTTGCTTTGATGTAACACTAGATTTATAAGACAAGATTAACATTATTTCATGTTGTGTGTTGCTATTTATGAATGAATATAAATAATGAATGAAGAGACATCTATTTGAAGTACTGTTTTGTTTTTTATAATACTTCATTGATGTGTAGACTTAACAAATCTTTGATATTGTTGGCAAGTTCATTAATAGTTAAGCCTTAAGTACACACAGTGCATACCCGACAACTTTTCCCCAACCCCTTGAGTGTGTGTGTGTGTGTGTGTGTGTGTGTGTGTGTGTGCGTGTGTGTGAGAGTGTGTGTGAGAGTTTGTGTGTGTGTGTGTGCGTGCGTGCGAGCGAGCGAGCGAGTGTGTGTGTGTGTGTGTGTGTGTGAGTGCGAGTGTGTGTTTGTGTGTATGAGAGTTTGTGCGTGCATGCGAGCGAGCGAGCGAGCGAGAGTGTGTGTGCGCGTGCGTGTGCGCGTGAGTGTGTGTGTGAGAGTGAGTGTGAGTGTGAGTGTGAGTGTGAGTGTGTGTGTGTGTGTGGGCGGTGGCCTGCTCACCTGTATAGTGTCTGTGATCTTGCTCAGGGCTTCTTGCGCCTCAGGGTTTGAGTCATCCAGAGATAGAGCTCTCCTGTACAATCCCTCTGCTGTTACTAGTTTCTCCTGTTCCTCAAGCCGAGAGACACACAAACACAAGAGACCTGAGTACATAAGGTCAAAGATAAATGAATGAATAACAAAACTCCCGTTACCACTCTTACTTATTAGCCTGTTTTTTATTACAGTAACAAGCAAAGCCAGTTGATGCTCATTCATTTGTTCCTAAACAGTATTTCTGTGTATTCAATGTTGATGAAGCACATACATGTTCAAACTGTTTTAGGATTGTCCTGTCTCCTTAATATACTTTTAGTACACCAGTATATAAAAAAAGAACATTTACATGAAAAATGTATTTCGAGGCAGCAGAGGAGGCGTTGTCTCTAATGTACTGTGCAACTGCTGGCGACGCCTCTTCAACCCCGTGGAGGCAGAATGAGAAGCATGATAATGATTACTTACATGGGCAACCATGTTTAATCACTGCAGATTAACTAGACTGTGACACAACTACTCAGAGAGAAACAAGTCTCAGACAGGTTCTTGTACTTGAACCACTTGAAACAAAGCCCTGACACTGAACTTGCCCTTCTTTAAACTCAACAGAAATAAAGCAATTCATTGGTGGAGCTTGTTGCAGAGTCTGGGAGTAGGCATTGCCTCATTTACCCTAACATACTTCAGATTACTGTCTGTCTTGCTTCTCGACAAGCCAACTGCATTTGGTTGAAAGACCACTTCTGCTAACATTTTGAATTATAAATACACTTCTACTCATTAAAACAATACTTCAGGGGGTGAAGAGTATTTAATCAGTATTTAAAAATAGAGCAACTTGCTGGAAACTGTTTGGAGACAAATCCATACAATGCTTTTTAACTTCACTATTTACACACTTTGGTAGACATGTGACGGCTCTAGCTAGCTAATGTAACGCATAAAAATCCAGTGAGAGCCGGCAGCTGGAGCAAAGTAGTTTTTTATTTTTAAATCCAGCCCTTATTGTAATTGAAATGAGAGAAGAACATTTATTTATTATTATTATTTATTATTCATCCAGTTACATTTGAAAACTGACGATGAATATTGTTGAGCTTTAACTTTCTTTACTTGATTTGACAGTCAGTTGTTGACTACATATAGACGTTAATACAACTGCTAGGCTACTTCAATAACTATGGTACTAAATAAAAGCACAAGTTAGACATTGCTGTGATGTTCTGGACCTTTGTGTGAGGATATTCTCTCCAACTGGACCTTGTGAATATTAATGGGTTACCCCTGCTCCAGTACTTATGATGTAATGTTTCCACAAAATACTAACTCTGAAGAGACAACTGACTGAAAACATAGATAATACCTGAAACATGCTCTACTTCACCTGTACTTGTATAGAACAGTGGTATAGAATACTTTGAGGAACCAATGAAAAATTCTTAAAAGTTATCACAATGTCAATCACTTTATCCTCCGCCATTTAATTTAACAAACGCACTGTGATGTCAGATAAAGTGACATTGTGTTGCAGCAAGTATTGGGCCAGCTCTACCTGGTGAGAATTAAAGCCTTGAAACCGCTGTAGAGAAAACACACCTATGGTCTGACTGTCAGAGAAAGTCTGCACAGAGGAGGTTGTTTCAGAGGAAGCTAAGATACTAACCTCTGATGAAGTCTCCGGTCTGGAAGTAGGACAGAGGATCATCATGGCTGCCAGTGGAGGGGATTTCTCTGATGTGACAGCCTCCACCGCTATTGCTCAAACTGTCACATTTGGAACCACCACAACTGCAGCAACCACATCTCTAGTTCCAACCACCACGACTCCAGCTGTAACTACAAAAACTGCAGCGACCAACACTCTGGCTGTAACATCTACAACTGCAGCGACCAACACTCTGGCTGTAACATCCACAACTGCAGCGACCAACACTCTGGCTGTAACATCCACAACTGCAGCGACCAACACTCTGGCTGTAACATCCACAACTGCAGCGACCAACACTCTGGCTGTAACATCCACAACTGCAGCCACCAGGACTGTAGTTTCAACACCCACAGCTGAAGCCACTGTGGCTCAAACTACCCCACCTGCAAGTAACATCACAATTGTATACGACCACAAAATCAGCTACAACAACCACAACTGCAGCTACCACAACGCTGGCTGTAGCTATGACAGCTACAGTCACATCAACATGTCCATGTGATTTGTCAGCCGCAGCCTGAAGTAGCAAGTTGAATAGAGAATGAGATGTGAGACGATTTCTGATATGTGTCACTAAGTTCAGGTTCAGTGGGGCAGAGTAAAGTGTTGTAAATGAGATATTTAATGTTACCAGTGCATTCATTTAGACTGGTGAACAGACCGGAGTGTCCATCAGAGCAGTATAAAGAGATTACTATATGATTATTATACGGCTCTAGTGTCCGTTATCAGGAATTAATGTACACCCTGCAGCCAATGAGAATCAAGTATTCACCGAGAACATGAATAGAACGTAACAATGTAGAAAAGTAGAGTTTGAATTAACAAAAAACAGAGACAGAAGATGAAGAACGGAATTGCATGATATGAATAAGAAACCTGTTTGACAACCTTGATGAGGGTTTCCAGTAATGGCTTTGTTAGGAGCAATGACATTTTAATTGTTTATTTGTTGTTCTTTATTGTTGATGGAGAGAATTGAATCTCCATTTAATTGATAGTTACTTGATACCAGCTTTTAAAACCAAGGAGTTCCTCAATGGATTATTGTAGTCATCACCTAGTTTCTCAAGTTATATAAAAGTATCCTCCGTCATCAATGCCATGCCACTCCCGAGCTAAGGGAGGAGTAAACCACACTATGCAACAAACACTCACCTACAAAGCACCTGTCTGTACCTGTAACTCATCATGGAAAGAAAAATACTTTGTTTGATATTTTTGTTTGGATATTTTCATGCATCCTCTGGACAAGGTAAATATTTGAGTGATACTATTGTGGCTTTGATTGTTTGTATTTTACTTTGGTCTGGATTTTGGTATTTTCGTGCTAAAAATAACTTGACTTTGGTGAGACAAAGATGTTGTAAAACGCCAAAAACTTGCTGATCTGGTCTTCGTCCTTGCTTGTGTGAGTGTTTGTGTTTGGGTGATGACGCGGTGAAGTGGATGATCTTACCATGAATACAAAATCTCAACACTTTGATCGTGTCAACCGCTTGAGGATAACGCACAGGCAGTTAAATGAGGAGACTGAGAGAAAAAGAGAGAGGATGATGATGATGGCAGAGGAAGAGCATGTACTGCCTAATACAGCCAGGATAGTAATAGCATTACGGGGCTTTGAATGGTCGCAATGCTGCATGAAACCTTTAAATCAGGGGTATTCAATTGAATTTCAATGAGGTCCAGTTAGAGAGAATGTCCTCACACAAAGGTCTGGAACATCACAATAATATCTAACTTGTGCTATGATTCAATATCTATATATATTGAAGTAGCCTAGTAGTTGTATCAACCTCTGTATGTTGTCAACAACTGATTATCAAATCAAATAAATAAAGTTCAATTGAATAATATCCCATTTTGAAAAATGTACTTAAGCAGTACTTCATTTTAGAAAAATGTATTTAACTGAATTGTCTTTGCCCTGCAGCTCTAAATTCAGTTCATTCAGGCTGAAATGTCAGCCAAGAAAACCATAAAAAGATAAATTTGTGTGCGCCGAGATCAAAGAGTGGCCGATGGAATGCTACTGTTGTTCAGCGACATCTACCGATCCTTGCAGTGGTATGACATTCCTTATCACGTTATACCGTTTCCTGAACAGGTGCCGCTTGAAAGTTGGTAAATGTCGTTGAATCAGAGTGGTATGGTTCATATCAGCGGTATATGGCATTGATATACAGCATACGTATATCTATATATACATACATATATATAGATATATAGAGATAGCCTGACATTGGCCATCATAACAGTTTCAGGGTACATCAGCAAATACAAAATCACTTTATTGCCATTTCAAAAGCCTTGCATATATTCCAAGACAATGGACGAGATACAATAGAAACATTTCTTTATTTAAGATGCTGTGTTAGGCTACTTTGTCAATAAAGTCAGAAAAAAATACATTTACGGCATCACTGTTCATGAATCAAACCAATTAGCATTAAATTTGCATCAGGAGGCGGAACTGGTGTGTCTGATAATGGACTTCCACTTTCAAGCGGCACCTGCCTTCAGGAATCGGTATATGCTGTTGGAAAAGGAGTGGCATACCACTCCAGGGATCGGTACATACCGTATATATAGCGCTACTGAAGGGACTTTATCTGTGGTTACTAAACCTCTTGTTTCAGCTCTACTTTCTGTTAACATCATTGTTGGGCAGTGAATGACTGTGTTAGGATTCTGATCATATTGGGCTCTTAGATTGTTCATTTTTTGTCCCTTTACTTTGGATGTGAGTGTGTGCGTTTGCTCAAAAGATTAGTGCTTTGTCTCGTAGTGGCGCTTCACATTGCTGCTTTCATTAATCGTCCAGTCTCTGAACATGAGGTACTGCTTTTAAACTGTCCGTGGGAAGAATGAACATTTAAGAGTCTGTCCATTCTTGGTTAAAGGCTCTGGTTTCGCTGTCCACATTTCTCTTTTTGGAGAACGCCATGTGAAATAACTTCTCTGACTTACATACGTCTCCTGTTGGGTCTCTCTCCCCGTTTCTTCTGTGTGTATAAATCTTGTATAAATTTCCTAGACCGCTGAATGTAAAGGCTAGTAAAGCTACCTCATTTAAAACGATTTGGTTTTCACTAAAAAACGTGTTCACTACAAAAAGATGTGTGTCCTATGCAATTAAATATGTGTTATTTAACTAAATGTATCGGTAAAGTGAAAGCTGTATATGTTTTGAGAGTTTTAATAATTCTGATGATTATTCGGACATCGTTAATCGCATCTCATGAAATTTTCATATTGTTCCACGCATAGCTCCAACCACAACAACTCCCACTGTAACTACCACAACTGCTATGATGGCAGTTATTGCATTCCTGTTCCTCTGTTAATGACATTGTAGAATAATAAAGAAGGGCATAAACATAAAATCTGACTAGCAGAAAGCTTCATGTGCCACCACCTCCCTTTTGACTTGGGAAAAAAAAAATAAATGTTAAAAGGATGAAAAGGTCATTATTTGTACTTTGTTGCTCATAGGTTTAATAGCATTATTAGACATTAAATATGTCATATTGCAGAACATATCTGTTTGTGATTACATTTTTTTTTAAATTGCCAACAGACATTTCTATATTCTGGTACTATACATATTTTACTATTTCCACAGTTTTATTTACCGGCATGCAGCTCAGCATTTAACAGTTAATCTAACATCCAGAATGCACTAATGCAAACAAATACTTCATAGACATCTCAGGATCAATTCCTGAGATGACTATGAAAAATTCATACATTTTGAAAGATGTGGTTGTTGAATGCATTTTGTGTCAGCACAATGCAAAGTTATCCACGGTTTAGTCCACATTGACTTCTGTTGTGCTGACTGTGATATGTTTTGAAAAAGTGAACTCAGTATTGAGGGGAAAAAAAGTGTTATCAAAACCATAGGATTTCAATAACCCGAAACCATAGGGTTTTAATAGCACTACAGCAGCTGTAGCTACAACTACCACAACTGAAACCCCAGCAACAACTGCAACTTCTACTTCAATTACACACACAAACATAACTGCTGCACAACCACAATAGCTGCAGCCCCAATGACCATAATGGAAGATTCAACCACCACAAACTGAGATGGAAGCAATAAGTGAGGGATAAATTAAGCTCACCCCAATCTTGGAACAAATAGCTAATGGGTTGGGTTTGGGATTGAGGTGAGCTTCAAGGTTCGGTCCGTAACTTGTATAGAAAATAACATTTTGTTATATTTGCGGAAACTTTGACTATATCCTGACAGAAGTGGATGAAACAGATAATCTATGAAAAAGTCAGGTTCCTCGGTTTCCTCCAAGTGTTCTAGATACCACCAAGCTGGCGGCAATAAAAGATCCGCGTTGATGAGTTTAGAACATAGTGTCAATCACTGGTCGTGAACTCCGATCAAAAAGTCAATCTAGGCAGTGCGGGTCAAATATGAATCAAGATTCTGTTACTGCTTTGCCTATTTCTCGCATCTAATATTTTCGAAATATATGTTATTGTACACGTAATCAGTGTAAAGGTTAATTTTGAGCAAAGAAAAACAATCAATGATTCACATAATTATCTTTAAAAGTCCCATTTTGTATATTGTTTGTCTTTTATTCATGTTCAGATTTATGGTATTTTCTTTAATCCCTAGAGGCTTGGTACATCTAAAGATGAAAATAACATTCTTTAGAAAGTTCAGCAATGAAACCATCAGTAAAAATGTCGAACAGGTATGTAAAAAAGCTATTTTGTGAAGGCTCTACAGTTAACATTCTCAATGTCAATGCAAACACAAGATACAAATTTCTGACTTCTCTGCATTTAGATTTTTAGACAACAGCTCATTAATGGAACAGTCACAGTGAAAAAGATCCAAAGGGTTGGAACCACCACAATGACTATACCACCAACTACCACACAACCGAGCACAACCCAAACAACCACACCAACAAGCACAACCACACACCAAAATTCAACAACAACCACAACAACTACAACACCTTTGAGCACTACAACACCTCCAAGCACCACTACTACACCACCAACCACCACACTACCAGGTACCAGTACAACACAAACTAGCACAATACCTACCACATCTGCAACTACAAATCCTCCAATAACCACAACAACACCAACAACTACATCACCCACCACCAAAACAACACCAAGCACAACTACTAAACCACCAACTACCACACTACCAAGTACCAGTACAACACAAACTAGCACAACACCCACCATATCTGCAACTACAAATCCTCCAATAACCACAACACCAACAACATCACCCACCACCACAACAATGTCAGGCACAACTACGACACCACCAACTACCACACTACCAAGTACCAGTACAACACAAACTAGCACAACACCCACCAGATCTGCAACTACAAATCCTCCAATAACCACAACGACACCAACAACTACATCACCCACCACTACAACAACGTCAAGCACAACTACTACACCACCAACTACCACACTACCAAGTACCAGTACAACACAAACTAGCACAACACCCACCACATCTGCAACTACAAATCCTCTAATAGCCACAACAACACCAACAACTACATCACCCACCACCACAACAACGTCAAGCACAACTACTACACCACCAACTACCACACTACCAAGTACCAGTACAACACAAACAAGCACAATACCCACCACATCTGCAACTACAAATCCTCCAATAACCACAACGACACCAACAACTACATCACCCACCACCACAACAACACCAAGCACAACTACTACACCACCAACTACCACACTACCAAGTACAACACAATCTAGCACAACACCTACCACATCTGCAACTACAAATCCTCCAATAACCACGACACCAACAACTACATCACCCATCACCACAACAATGTCAACCACAACTACTACACCACCAACTACCACACTACCAAGTACCAGTACAACACAAACTAGCACAACACCCACCACATTTGCAACTACAAATCCTCCAATAACCACAACGACACCAACAACTACATCAACCACCACCACAACAACGTCAAGCACAACTACTACACAACCAACTACCACACTACCAAGTACCAGTACAACACAAACTAGCACAACACCCATCACATCTGCAACTACAAATCCTCTAATAGCCACAACAACACCAACTACATCACCCACCACCACAACAACGTCAAGCACAACTACTACACCACCAACTACCACACTACCAAGTACAACACAAACTAGCACAACACCCACCACATCTGCAACTACAAATCCTCCAATAACCACGACACCAACAACTACATCACCCATCACCACAACAATGTCAACCACAACTACTACACCACCAACTACCACACTACCAAGTACCAGTACAACACAAACTAGCACAACACGCACCACATTTGCAACTACAAATCCTCCAATAACTACAACGACACCAACAACTACATCACCCACCACCACAACAACGTCAAGGACAACTACTACACAACCAACTACCACACTACCAAGTACCAGTACAACACAAACTAGCACAACACCCACCACATCTGCAACTACAAATCCTCTAATAGCCACAACACCAACAACTACATCACCCACCACCACAACAACGTCAAGCACAACTACTACACCACCAACTACCACACTACCAAGTACAACACAAACTAGCACAACACCTACCACATCTGCAACTACAAATCCTCCAATAACCACGACACCAACAACTACATCACCCATCACCACAACAATGTCAACCACAACTACTACACCACCAACTACCACACTACCAAGTACCAGTACAACACAAACTAGCACAACACCCACCACATTTGCAACTACAAATCCTCCAATAACCACAACGACACCAACAACTACATCACCCACCACCACAACAACGTCAAGCACAACTACTACACAACCAACTACCACACTACCAAGTACCAGTACAACACAAACTAGCACAACACCCACCACATCTGCAACTACAAATCCTCTAATAGCCACAACAACACCAACAACTACATCACCCACCACCACAACAACGCCAAGCACAACTACTACACCACCAACTACCACACTACCAAGTACCAGTACAACACAAACTAGCACAACACCAACCACATTTGCAACTACAAATTCTCCAATAACCACAACGACACCAATAACTACATCACCCATCACCACAACAACGTCAAGCACAATTACTACACCACCAACTACCACACTACCAAGTAAAACACAAACTAGCACAACACCCACCACATCTGCAACTACAAATCCTCCAATAACCACGACACCAACAACTACATCACCCATCACCACAACAACGTCAAGCACAACTACTACACCACCAACTACCAAACTACCAAGTACCAGTACAACACAAACTAGCACAACACCCACCACATCTGCAACTACAAATCCTCCAATAACTACGACACCAACAACTACATCAACAATCACCACAACAATGTCAACCACAACTACTACACCACCAACTACCACACTACCAAGTACCAGTACAACACAAACTAGCACAACACCCACCACATTTCCAACTACAAATCTTCCAATAACCACAACGACACCAACAACTACATCACCCATTGCCACAACAACGTCAAGCACAACTACTACACCACCAACTACCACACTACCAAGTACAACACAAATTAGCACAACACCCACCACATCTGCAACTACAAATTCTCCAATAACCACAACACCAACAACTACATCACCCACCAACACAACAATGTCAAGCACAACTACTACACCACCAACTACAACACTACCAAGTACCACTACAACACAAACTAGCACAACACCCACCACATCTGCAACTACAAATCCTCCAATAACCACAACGACGCCAACAACTACATCACCAATCACCACAACAACGTCAAGCACAACTACTACACCACCAACTACCACACTACCAAATACCAGTACAACACAAACTAGCACAACACCCACCACATCTGCAACTACAAATCCTCCAATAACCACAACAACACCAACAACTACATCACCCACCACCACAACAACGCCAAGCACAACTACTACACCACCAACTACCACACTACCAGGTAACAGTACAACACAAACTAGCACAACACCAACCACATCTGCAACTACAAATCCTCCAATAACCACAACAACACCAACAACTACATCACCCACCACCACAACAACGACAAGCACAACTACTACACCACCAACTACCACACTACCAGGTACCAATACAACACAAACTAGCACAACACCTACCACATCTGCAACTACAAATCCTCCAATAAGCACGACACCAACAACTACATCACCCACCACCACAACAACACCAAGCACAACTACTACACCACCAACTACCACACTACCAAGTACCAGTTCAACACAAACTAGCACAACACCAACCACATCTGCAACTACAAATCCTCCAATAACCACAACACCAACAACTACATCACCCACCACCACAACAACGTCAAGCACAACTACTACACCACCAACTACCACACTACCAAGTACCAGTACAACAAAAACTAGCACAATACCCACCACATCTGCAACTACAAATCCTCCAATAACCACAACGACACCAACAACTACATCACCCACCACCACAACAACGTCAAGCACAACTACTACACCACCAACTACCACACTACCAGGTACCAGTACAACACAAACTAGTACAATACCCACCACATCTGCAACTACAAATCCTCCAATAACCACAACGACACCAACAACTACATCACCCACCACCACAACAACGCCAAGCACAACTACTACACCACCAACTACCACACTACCAAGTACCAGTACAACACAAACTAGCACAACACCCACCACATTTGCAACTACAAATTCTCCAATAACCACAACGACACCAATAACTACATCACCCATCACCACAACAACGTCAAGCACAACTACTACACCACCAACTACCACACTACCAAGTACAACACAAACTAGGACAACACCCACCACATCTGCAACTACAAATCCTCCAATAACCACAACGACACCAACAACTACATCACCAATCACCACAACAATGTCAACCACAACTACTACAACACCAACTACCACACTACCAAGTACCAGTACAACACAAACTAGCACAACACCAACCACATCTGCAACTACAAATCCTCCAATAACCCCAACAACTACATCACCCACCACCACAACAACGACAAGCACAACTACTACACCACCAACTACCACACTACCAAGTACCAGTACAACACAAACTAGCACAACACCCACCACATCTGCAACTACAAATCCTCCAATAACCACGACACCAACAACTACATCACCCATCACCACAACAACGTCAAGCACAACTACTACACCACCAACTACCAAACTACCAAGTACCAGTACAACACAAACTAGCACAACACCCACCACATCTGCAACTACAAATCCTCCAATAACTACGACACCAAAAACTACATCAACAATCACCACAACAATGTCAACCACAACTACTACACCACCAACTACCACACTACCAAGTACCACACTACCAAGTACCAGTACAACACAAACTAGCACAACACCCACCACATTTCCAACTACAAATCTTCCAATAACCACAACGACACCAACAACTACATCACCCATTGCCACAACAACGTCAAGCACAACTACTACACCACCAACTACCACACTACCAAATACAACACAAATTAGCACAACACCCACCACATCTGCAACTACAAATTCTCCAATAACCACAACACCAACAACTACATCACCCACCAACACAACAATGTCAAGCACAACTACTACACCACCAACTACAACACTACCAAGTACCACTACAACACAAACTAGCACAACACCCACCACATCTGCAACTACAAATCCTCCAATAACCACAACGACGCCAACAACTACATCACCAATCACCACAACAACGTCAAGCACAACTACTACACCACCAACTACCACACTACCAAGTACCAGCACAACACAAACTAGCACAACACCCACCACATCTGCAACTACAAATCCTCCAATAACCACAACACCAACAACTACATCACCCATCACCACAACAACGTCAAGCACAACTACTAAACCACCAATTACAACACTACCAAGTACCATTACAACACAAACAAGCACAACACCAACCACATTTGCAAATACAAATCCTCCAATAACCACAACGACACCAACAACTACATCACTCATCACCACAACAACGTCAAGCACAACTACTACACCACCAACTACCACACTACCAAGTACCAGTACAACACAAACTAGCACAACACCCACCACATCTGCAACTACAAATCCTCCAATAACCCCAACAACACCAACAACTACATCACCCACCACCACAACAACGACAAGCACAACTACTACACCACCAACTACCACACTACCAAGTACCAGTACAACACAAACTAGCACAACACCCACCACATCTGCAACTACAAATCCTCCAATAACTACGACACCAACAACTACATCAACAATCACCACAACAATGTCAACCACAACTACTACACCACCAACTACCACACTACCAAGTACCAGTACAACACAAACTAGCACAACACCCACCACATTTCCAACTACAAATCTTTCAATAACCACAACGACACCAACAACTACATCACCCATTGCCACAACAACGTCAAGCACAACTACTACACCACCAACTACCACACTACCAAGTACAACACAAACTAGCACAACACCCACCACATCTGCAACTACAAATCCTCCAATAACCACAACACCAAAAACTACATCACCCACCAACACAACAATGTCAAGCACAACTACTACACCACCAACTACAACACTACCAAGTACCACTACAACACAAACTAGCACAACACCCACCACATCTGCAACTACAAATCCTCCAATAACCACAACGACGCCAACAACTACATCACCAATCACCACAACAACGTCAAGCACAACTACTACACCACCAACTACCACACTACCAGGTACCAGTACAACACAAACTAGCACAACACCCACCACATCTGCAACTACAAATCCTCCAATAACCACAACACCAACAACTACATCACCCATCACCACAACAACGTCAAGCACAACTACTACACCACCAACTACCACACTACCAAGTACCAGTACAACACAAACTAGCACAACACCCACCACATCTGCAACTACAAATCCTCCAATAACCACAACGACACCAACAACTACATCACCCACCACCACAACAACGCCAAGCACAAGTACTACACCACCAACTACCACACTACCAGGTACCAGTACAACACAAACTAGCACAACACCCACCACATCTGCAACTACAAATCCTCCAATAACCACAACACCAACAACTACATCACCCACCACCACAACGTCAAGCACAACTACTACACCACCAACTACCACACTACCAAGTACCAGTACAACACAAACTAGCACAATACCCACCACATCTGCAACTACAAATCCTCCAATAACCACAACGACACCAACAACTACATCACCCACCACCACAACAACGTCAAGCACAACTACTACACCACCAACTACAACACTACCAGGTACCAGTACAACACAAACTAGTACAATACCCACCACATCTGCAACTACAAATCCTCCAATAACCACAACGACACCAACAACTACATCACCCACCACCACAACAACGCCAAGCACAACTACTACACCACCAACTACCACACTACCAAGTACCAGTACAACACAAACTAGCACAACACCCACCACATTTGCAACTACAAATTCTCCAATAACCACAACGACACCAATAACTACATCACCCATCACCACAACAACGTCAAGCACAACTACTACACCACCAACTACCACACTACCAAGTACAACACAAACTAGGACAACACACACCACATCTGCAACTACAAATCCTCCAATAACCACAACGACACCAACAACTACATCACCAATCACCACAACAATGTCAACCACAACTACTACAACACCAACTACCACACTACCAAGTACCAGTACAACACAAACTAGCACAACACCAACCACATCTGCAACTACAAATCCTCCAATAACCCCAACAACACCAACAACTACATCACCCACCACCACAACAACGACAAGCACAACTACTACACCACCAACTACCACACTACCAAGTACCAGTACAACACAAACTAGCACAACACCCACCACATCTGCAACTACAAATCCTCCAATAACCACGACACCAACAACTACATCACCCATCACCACAACAACGTCAAGCACAACTACTACACCACCAACTACCAAACTACCAAGTACCAGTACAACACAAACTAGCACAACACCCACCACATCTGCAACTACAAATCCTCCAATAACTACGACACCAACAACTACATCAACAATCACCACAACAATGTCAACCACAACTACTACACCACCAACTACCACACTACCAAGTACCAGTACAACACAAACTAGCACAACACCCACCACATTTCCAACTACAAATCTTCCAATAACCACAACGACACCAACAACTACATCACCCATTGCCACAACAACGTCAAGCACAACTACTACACCACCAACTACCACACTACCAAGTACAACACAAATTAGCACAACACCCACCACATCTGCAACTACAAATTCTCCAATAACCACAACACCAACAACTACATCACCCACCAACACAACAATGTCAAGCACAACTACTACACCACCAACTACAACACTACCAAGTACCACTACAACACAAACTAGCACAACACCCACCACATCTGCAACTACAAATCCTCCAATAACCACAACGACGCCAACAACTACATCACCAATCACCACAACAACGTCAAGCACAACTACTACACCACCAACTACCACACTACCAAGTACCAGTACAACACAAACTAGCACAACACCCACCACATCTGCAACTACAAATCCTCCAATAACCACAACACCAACAACTACATCACCCATCACCACAACAACGTCAAGCACAACTACTAAACCACCAATTACAACACTACCAAGTACCATTACAACACAAACAAGCACAACACCAACCACATTTGCAAATACAAATCCTCCAATAACCACAACGACACCAACAACTACATCACTCATCACCACAACAACGTCAAGCACAACTACTACACCACCAACTACCACACTACCAAGTACCAGTACAACACAAACTAGCACAACACCCACCACATCTGCAACTACAAATCCTCCAATAACCACAACGACACCAACAACTACATCACCCACCACCACAACAACGTCAAGCACAACTACTACACCACCAACTACCACACTACCAGGTACCAGTACAACACAAACTAGCACAACACCAACCACATCTGCAACTACAAATCCTCCAATAACCCCAACAACACCAACAACTACATCACCCACCACCACAACAACGACAAGCACAACTACTACACCACCAACTACCACACTACCAAGTACCAGTACAACACAAACTAGCACAACACCCAATACATCTGCAACTACAAATCCTCCAATAACCACGACACCAACAACTACATCACCCATCACCACAACAACGTCAAGCACAACTACTACACCACCAACTACCACACTACCAAGTACCAGTACAACACAAACTAGCACAACACCCACCACATCTGCAACTACAAATCCTCCAATAACTACGACACCAACAACTACATCAACAATCACCACAACAATGTCAACCACAACTACTACACCACCAACTACCACACTACCAAGTACCAGTACAACACAAACTAGCACAACACCCACCACATTTCCAACTACAAATCTTTCAATAACCACAACGACACCAACAACTACATCACCCATTGCCACAACAACGTCAAGCACAACTACTACACCACCAACTACCACACTACCAAGTACAACACAAACTAGCACAACACCCACCACATCTGCAACTACAAATCCTCCAATAACCACAACACCAAAAACTACATCACCCACCAACACAACAATGTCAAGCACAACTACTACACCACCAACTACAACACTACCAAGTACCACTACAACACAAACTAGCACAATACCCACCACATCTGCAACTACAAATCCTCCAATAACCACAACGACGCCAACAACTACATCACCAATCACCACAACAACGTCAAGCACAACTACTACACCACCAACTACCACACTACCAGGTACCAGTACAACACAAACTAGCACAACACCCACCACATCTGCAACTACAAATCCTCCAATAACCACAACACCAACAACTACATCACCCATCACCACAACAACGTCAAGCACAACTACTACACCACCAACTACCACACTACCAAGTACCAGTACAACACAAACTAGCACAACACCCACCACATCTGCAACTACAAATCCTCCAATAACCACAACGACACCAACAACTACATCACCCACCACCACAACAACGCCAAGCACAACTACTACACCACCAACTACCACACTACCAGGTACCAGTACAACACAAACTAGCACAACACCCACCACATCTGCAACTACAAATCCTCCAATAACCACAACACCAACAACTACATCACCCACCACCACAACGTCAAGCACAACTACTACACCACCAACTACCACACTACCAAGTACCAGTACAACACAAACTAGCACAATACCCACCACATCTGCAACTACAAATCCTCCAATAACCACAACGACACCAACAACTACATCACCCACCACCACAACAACGCCAAGCACAACTACTACACCACCTACTACCACACTACCAGGTACCAGTACAACACAAACTAGTACAATACCCACCACATCTGCAACTACAAATCCTCCAATAACCACAACGACACCAACAACTACATCACCCACCACCACAACAATGCCAAGCACAACTACTACACCACCAACTACCACACTACCAAGTACCAGTACAACACAAACTAGCACAACACCCACCACATTTGCAACTACAAATTCTCCAATAACCACAAAGACACCAATAACTACATCACCCATCACCAAAACAACGTCAAGCACAACTACTACACCACCAACTACCACACTACCAAGTACAACACAAACTAGCACAACACCCACCACATCTGCAACTACAAATCCTCCAATAACCACGACACCAACAACTACATCACCCATCACCACAACAACGTCAAGCACAACTACTACACCACCAACTACCACACTACCAAGTACCAGTACAACACAAACTAGCACAACACCCACCACATCTGCAACTACAAATCCTCCAATAACCACAACGACACCAACAACTACATCACCCACCACCACAACAACGCCAAGCACAACTACTACACCACCAACTACCACACTACCAGGTACCAGTACAACACAAACTAGCACAACACCCACCACATTTGCAACTACAAATTCTCCAATAACCACAACGACACCAATAACTACATCACCCATCACCAAAACAACGTCAAGCACAACTACTACACCACCAACTACCACACTACCAAGTACAACACAAACTAGCACAACACCCACCACATATGCAACTACAAATCCTCCAATAACTACGACACCAACAACTACATCACCCACCACCACAACAATGTCAACCACAACTACTACACCAACTACCACACTACCAAGTACCAGTAAAACACAAACTAACACAACACCCACCACATCTGCAACTACAAATCCTACAATAACCCCAACAACACCAACAACTACATCACCTACCACCACAACAACGCCAAGCACAACTACTACACCACCAACTACCACACTACCAAGTACCAGTACAACACAAACTAGCACAACACCTACCACATCTGCAACTACAAATCCTCCAATAACCACGACACCAACAACTACATCACCCATCACCACAACAACGTCAAGCACAACTACTACACCACCAACTACCACACTACCAAGTACCAGTACAACACAAACTAGCACAACACCCACCACATTTCCAACTACAAATCCTCCAATAACCACAACGACACCAACAACTACATCACCCATTACCACAACAACGTCAAGCACAACTACAACACCACCAACTACCACACTACCAAGTACAACACAAACTAGCACAATACCCACCACATCTGCAACAACAAATCCTCCAATAACCACAATGACACCAACAACTACATCACCCACCACCACAACAACGTCAAGCACAACTACTACACCACCTACTACCACACTACCAGGTACCAGTACAACACAAACTAGTACAATACCCACCACATCTGCAACTACAAATCCTCCAATAACCACAACGACACCAACAACTACATCACCCACCACCACAACAATGCCAAGCACAACTACTACACCACCAACTACCACACTACCAAGTACCAGTACAACACAAACTAGCACAACACCCACCACATTTCCAACTACAAATCCTCCAATAACTACAACACCAACAACTACATCACCAATCACCACAACAATGTCAACCACAACTACTACAACACCAACTACCACACTACCAAGTACCAGTAAAACACAAACTAGCACAACACCAACCACATCTGCAACTACAAATCCTCCAATAACCCCAACAACACCAACAACTACATCAACCACAACCACAACAACGCCAAGCACAACTACTACACCACCAACTACCACACTACCAAGTACCAGTACAACACAAACTAGCACAACACCTACCACATCTGAAACTACAAATCCTCCAATAACCACGACACCAACAACTACATCACCCATCACCACAACAACGTCAAGCACAACTACTACACCACCAACTACCACACTACCAAGTACCAGTACAACACAAACTAGCACAACACCCACCACATTTCCAACTACAAATCCTCCAATAACCACAACGACACCAACAACTACATCACCCATTACCACAACAACGTCAAGCACAACTACAACACCACCAACTACCACACTACCAAGTACAACACAAACTAGCACAACACCCACCACATCTGCAACTACAAATCCTCCAATAACCACAACACCAACAACTACATCACCCACCAACACAACAATGTCAAGCACAACTACTACACCACCAACTACCACACTACCAGGTACCAGTACAACACAAACTAGCACAACACCCACCACATCTGCAACTACAAATCCTCCAATAACCACAACACCAACAACTACATCACCCATCACCACAACAAAGTCAAGCACAACTACTACACCACCAACTACCACACTACCAAGTACCAGTACAACACAAACTAGCACAATACCCACCACATCTGCAACTACAAATCCTCCAATAACCACGACACCAACAACTACATCACCCACCACCACAACAACGTCAAGTACAACTACTACACCACCAACTACCACACTCCCAGGTACCAGTACAACACAAACTAGCACAATACCCACCACATCTGCAACTACAAATCCTCCAATAACCCCAACAACACCAACAACTACATCACCCACCACCACAACAACGTCAAGCACAACTACTACACCACCAACTACCACACTACCAAGTACCAGTACAACACAAACTAGCACAACACCAACCACATCTGCAACTACAAATCCTCCAATAACCACAACGACACCAACAACTACATCACTCATCACCACAACAACGTCAAGCACAACTACTACACCACCAACTACCACACTACCAAGTACCAGTACAACACAAACTAGCACAACACCCACCACATCTGCAACTACAAATCCTCCAATAACCCCAACAACACCAACAACTACATCACCCACCACCACAACAACGACAAGCACAACTACTACACCACCAACTACCACACTACCAAGTACCAGTACAACAAAAACTAGCACAATACCCACCACATCTGCAACTACAAATCCTCCAATAACCACAACGACACCAACAACTACATCACCCACCACCACAACAACGTCAAGCACAACTACTACACCACCAACTACAACACTACCAGGTACCAGTACAACACAAACTAGTACAATACCCACCACATCTGCAACTACAAATCCTCCAATAACCACAACGACACCAACAACTACATCACCCACCACCACAACAACGCCAAGCACAACTACTACACCACCAACTACCACACTACCAAGTACCAGTACAACACAAACTAGCACAACACCCACCACATTTGCAACTACAAATTCTCCAATAACCACAACGACACCAATAACTACATCACCCATCACCACAACAACGTCAAGCACAACTACTACACCACCAACTACCACACTACCAAGTACAACACAAACTAGGACAACACCCACCACATCTGCAACTACAAATCCTCCAATAACCACAACGACACCAACAACTACATCACCAATCACCACAACAATGTCAACCACAACTACTACAACACCAACTACCACACTACCAAGTACCAGTACAACACAAACTAGCACAACACCAACCACATCTGCAACTACAAATCCTCCAATAACCCCAACAACACCAACAACTACATCACCCACCACCACAACAACGACAAGCACAACTACTACACCACCAACTACCACACTACCAAGTACCAGTACAACACAAACTAGCACAACACCCACCACATCTGCAACTACAAATCCTCCAATAACCACGACACCAACAACTACATCACCCATCACCACAACAACGTCAAGCACAACTACTACACCACCAACTACCAAACTACCAAGTACCAGTACAACACAAACTAGCACAACACCCACCACATCTGCAACTACAAATCCTCCAATAACTACGACACCAACAACTACATCAACAATCACCACAACAATGTCAACCACAACTACTACACCACCAACTACCACACTACCAAGTACCAGTACAACACAAACTAGCACAACACCCACCACATTTCCAACTACAAATCTTCCAATAACCACAACGACACCAACAACTACATCACCCATTGCCACAACAACGTCAAGCACAACTACTACACCACCAACTACCACACTACCAAGTACAACACAAATTAGCACAACACCCACCACATCTGCAACTACAAATTCTCCAATAACCACAACACCAACAACTACATCACCCACCACCACAACAACGCCAAGCACAACTACTACACCACCAACTACCACACTACCAAGTACCAGTACAACACAAACTAGCACAACACCCACCACATTTGCAACTACAAATTCTCCAATAACCACAACGACACCAATAACTACATCACCCATCACCACAACAACGTCAAGCACAACTACTACACCACCAACTACCACACTACCAAGTACAACACAAACTAGGACAACACACACCACATCTGCAACTACAAATCCTCCAATAACCACAACGACACCAACAACTACATCACCAATCACCACAACAATGTCAACCACAACTACTACAACACCAACTACCACACTACCAAGTACCAGTACAACACAAACTAGCACAACACCAACCACATCTGCAACTACAAATCCTCCAATAACCCCAACAACACCAACAACTACATCACCCACCACCACAACAACGACAAGCACAACTACTACACCACCAACTACCACACTACCAAGTACCAGTACAACACAAACTAGCACAACACCCACCACATCTGCAACTACAAATCCTCCAATAACCACGACACCAACAACTACATCACCCATCACCACAACAACGTCAAGCACAACTACTACACCACCAACTACCAAACTACCAAGTACCAGTACAACACAAACTAGCACAACACCCACCACATCTGCAACTACAAATCCTCCAATAACTACGACACCAACAACTACATCAACAATCACCACAACAATGTCAACCACAACTACTACACCACCAACTACCACACTACCAAGTACCAGTACAACACAAACTAGCACAACACCCACCACATTTCCAACTACAAATCTTCCAATAACCACAACGACACCAACAACTACATCACCCATTGCCACAACAACGTCAAGCACAACTACTACACCACCAACTACCACACTACCAAGTACAACACAAATTAGCACAACACCCACCACATCTGCAACTACAAATTCTCCAATAACCACAACACCAACAACTACATCACCCACCAACACAACAATGTCAAGCACAACTACTACACCACCAACTACAACACTACCAAGTACCACTACAACACAAACTAGCACAACACCCACCACATCTGCAACTACAAATCCTCCAATAACCACAACGACGCCAACAACTACATCACCAATCACCACAACAACGTCAAGCACAACTACTACACCACCAACTACCACACTACCAAGTACCAGTACAACACAAACTAGCACAACACCCACCACATCTGCAACTACAAATCCTCCAATAACCACAACACCAACAACTACATCACCCATCACCACAACAACGTCAAGCACAACTACTAAACCACCAATTACAACACTACCAAGTACCATTACAACACAAACAAGCACAACACCAACCACATTTGCAAATACAAATCCTCCAATAACCACAACGACACCAACAACTACATCACTCATCACCACAACAACGTCAAGCACAACTACTACACCACCAACTACCACACTACCAAGTACCAGTACAACACAAACTAGCACAACACCCACCACATCTGCAACTACAAATCCTCCAATAACCACAACGACACCAACAACTACATCACCCACCACCACAACAACGTCAAGCACAACTACTACACCACCAACTACCACACTACCAGGTACCAGTACAACACAAACTAGCACAACACCAACCACATCTGCAACTACAAATCCTCCAATAACCCCAACAACACCAACAACTACATCACCCACCACCACAACAACGACAAGCACAACTACTACACCACCAACTACCACAATACCAAGTACCAGTACAACACAAACTAGCACAACACCCACCACATCTGCAACTACAAATCCTCCAATAACCACGACACCAACAACTACATCACCCATCACCACAACAACGTCAAGCACAACTACTACACCACCAACTACCACACTACCAAGTACCAGTACAACACAAACTAGCACAACACCCACCACATCTGCAACTACAAATCCTCCAATAACTACGACACCAACAACTACATCAACAATCACCACAACAATGTCAACCACAACTACTACACCACCAACTACCACACTACCAAGTACCAGTACAACACAAACTAGCACAACACCCACCACATTTCCAACTACAAATCTTTCAATAACCACAACGACACCAACAACTACATCACCCATTGCCACAACAACGTCAAGCACAACTACTACACCACCAACTACCACACTACCAAGTACAACACAAACTAGCACAACACCCACCACATCTGCAACTACAAATCCTCCAATAACCACAACACCAAAAACTACATCACCCACCAACACAACAATGTCAAGCACAACTACTACACCACCAACTACAACACTACCAAGTACCACTACAACACAAACTAGCACAACACCCACCACATCTGCAACTACAAATCCTCCAATAACCACAACGACGCCAACAACTACATCACCAATCACCACAACAACGTCAAGCACAACTACTACACCACCAACTACCACACTACCAGGTACCAGTACAACACAAACTAGCACAACACCCACCACATCTGCAACTACAAATCCTCCAATAACCACAACACCAACAACTACATCACCCATCACCACAACAACGTCAAGCACAACTACTACACCACCAACTACCACACTACCAAGTACCAGTACAACACAAACTAGCACAACACCCACCACATCTGCAACTACAAATCCTCCAATAACCACAACGACACCAACAACTACATCACCCACCACCACAACAACGCCAAGCACAACTACTACACCACCAACTACCACACTACCAGGTACCAGTACAACACAAACTAGCACAACACCCACCACATCTGCAACTACAAATCCTCCAATAACCACAACACCAACAACTACATCACCCACCACCACAACGTCAAGCACAACTACTACACCACCAACTACCACACTACCAAGTACCAGTACAACACAAACTAGCACAATACCCACCACATCTGCAACTACAAATCCTCCAATAACCACAACGACACCAACAACTACATCACCCACCACCACAACAACGCCAAGCACAACTACTACACCACCTACTACCACACTACCAGGTACCAGTACAACACAAACTAGTACAATACCCACCACATCTGCAACTACAAATCCTCCAATAACCACAACGACACCAACAACTACATCACCCACCACCACAACAATGCCAAGCACAACTACTAAACCACCAACTACCACACTACCAAGTACCAGTACAACACAAACTAGCACAACACCCACCACATTTGCAACTACAAATTCTCCAATAACCACAAAGACACCAATAACTACATCACCCATCACCAAAACAACGTCAAGCACAACTACTACACCACCAACTACCACACTACCAAGTACAACACAAACTAGCACAACACCCACCACATCTGCAACTACAAATCCTCCAATAACCACGACACCAACAACTACATCACCCATCACCACAACAACGTCAAGCACAACTACTACACCACCAACTACCACACTACCAAGTACCAGTACAACACAAACTAGCACAACACCCACCACATCTGCAACTACAAATCCTCCAATAACCACAACGACACCAACAACTACATCACCCACCACCACAACAACGCCAAGCACAACTACTACACCACCAACTACCACACTACCAGGTACCAGTACAACACAAACTAGCACAACACCCACCACATTTGCAACTACAAATTCTCCAATAACCACAACGACAACAATAACTACATCACCCATCACCAAAACAACGTCAAGCACAACTACTACACCACCAACTACCACACTACCAAGTACAACACAAACTAGCACAACACCCACCACATATGCAACTACAAATCCTCCAATAACTACGACACCAACAACTACATCACCCACCACCACAACAATGTCAACCACAACTACTACACCAACTACCACACTACCAAGTACCAGTAAAACACAAACTAACACAACACCCACCACATCTGCAACTACAAATCCTACAATAACCCCAACAACACCAACAACTACATCACCTACCACCACAACAACGCCAAGCACAACTACTACACCACCAACTACCACACTACCAAGTACCAGTACAACACAAACTAGCACAACACCTACCACATCTGCAACTACAAATCCTCCAATAACCACGACACCAACAACTACATCACCCACCACCACAACAACGTCAAGCACAACTACTACACCACCAACTACCACACTACCAAGTACCAGTACAACACAAACTAGCACAACACCCACCACATTTCCAACTACAAATCCTCCAATAACCACAACGACACCAACAACTACATCACCCATTACCACAACAACGTCAAGCACAACTACAACACCACCAACTACCACACTACCAAGTACAACACAAACTAGCACAATACCCACCACATCTGCAACAACAAATCCTCCAATAACCACAATGACACCAACAACTACATCACCCACCACCACAACAACGTCAAGCACAACTACTACACCACCTACTACCACACTACCAAGTACCAGTAAAACACAAACTAGCACAACACCAACCACATCTGCAACTACAAATCCTCCAATAACCCCAACAACACCAACAACTACATCAACCACAACCACAACAACGCCAAGCACAACTACTACACCACCAACTACCACACTACCAAGTACCAGTACAACACAAACTAGCACAACACCTACCACATCTGAAACTACAAATCCTCCAATAACCACGACACCAACAACTACATCACCCATCACCACAACAACGTCAAGCACAACTACTACACCACCAACTACCACACTACCAAGTACCAGTACAACACAAACTAGCACAACACCCACCACATTTCCAACTACAAATCCTCCAATAACCACAACGACACCAACAACTACATCACCCATTACCACAACAACGTCAAGCACAACTACAACACCACCAACTACCACACTACCAAGTACAACACAAACTAGCACAACACCCACCACATCTGCAACTACAAATCCTCCAATAACCACAACACCAACAACTACATCACCCACCAACACAACAATGTCAAGCACAACTACTACACCACCAACTACCACACTACCAGGTACCAGTACAACACAAACTAGCACAACACCCACCACATCTGCAACTACAAATCCTCCAATAACCACAACACCAACAACTACATCACCCATCACCACAACAAAGTCAAGCACAACTACTACACCACCAACTACCACACTACCAAGTACCAGTACAACACAAACTAGCACAATACCCACCACATCTGCAACTACAAATCCTCCAATAACCACGACATCAACAACTACATCACCCACCACCACAACAACGTCAAGTACAACTACTACACCACCAACTACCACACTCCCAGGTACCAGTACAACACAAACTAGCACAATACCCACCACATCTGCAACTACAAATCCTCCAATAACCCCAACAACACCAACAACTACATCACCCACCACCACAACAACGTCAAGCACAACTACTACACCACCAACTACCACACTACCAAGTACCAGTACAACACAAACTAGCACAACACCAACCACATCTGCAACTACAAATCCTCCAATAACCACAACGACACCAACAACTACATCACCCACCACAACAACACCAAGCACAACTACTAAAACACCAACTACCACACTACCAAGTACCAGTACAACACAAACTAGCACAACACCCACCACATCTGCAACTACAAATCCTCCAATAACCATGACACCAACAATTACATCACTCACCACCACAACAACGCCAAGCACAACTACTACACCACCAACTACCACACTACCAGGTACCAGTACAACACAAACTAGCACAACACCTACCACATCTGCAACTACAAATTTTCAAATAACCACGACTCCAACAACTACATCACCCACCACCACAACAACACCAATCACAACTACTACACCACCAACTACCACACTACCAAGTACCAGTACAACACAAACTAGCACAACACCAACCACATCTGCAACTACAAATCCTCCAATAACCACAACGCCAACAACTACATCACCCACCACCACAACAACGTCAAGCACAACTACTACACCACCAACTACCACACTACCAAGTACCAGTACAACACAAACTAACACAATACCCACCACATCTGCAACTACAAATCCTCCAATAACCACAACACCAACAACTACATCACCCATCACAACAACATCAAGCACAACTACTACACCACCAACTACCACACTACCAAGTACCAGTACAACACAAACTAGCACAATACCCACCACATCTGCAACTACAAATCCTCCAATAACCACAACGACACCAACAACTACATCACCCACCACCACAACAACGTCAAGTACAACTACTACACCACAAACTACCACACTCCCAGGTACCAGTACAACACAAACTAGCACAATACCCACCACATCTGCAACTACAAATCCTCCAATAACCACAACGACACCAACAACTACATCACCCACCACAACAACACCAAGCACAACTACTAAAACACCAACTACCACACTACCAAGTACCAGTACAACACAAACAAGCACAACACCCACCACATCTGCAACTACAAATCCTCCAATAACCACGACACCAACAATTACATCACTCACCACCACAACAATGCCAAGCACAACTACTACACCACCAACTACCACACTACCAGGTACCAGTACAACACAAACTAGCACAACACCTACCACATCTGCAACTACAAATTTTCAAATAACCACGACTCCAACAACTACATCACCCACCAGCACAACAACACAAATCACAACTACTACACCACCAACTACCACACTACCAAATACCAGTACAACACAAACTAGCACAACACCAACCACATCTGCAACTACAAATCCTCCAATAACCACAACACCAACAACTACATCACCCACCACCACTACAACGTCAAGCACAACTACTACACCACCAACTACCACACTACCAAGTACCAGTACAACACAAACTAACACAATACCCACCACATCTGCAACTACAAATCCTCCAATAACCACAACACCAACAACTACATCACCCATCACAACAACGTCAAGCACAACTACTACACCACCAACTACCACACTACCAAGTACCAGTACAACACAAACTAGCACAATACCCACCACATCTGCAACTACAAATCCTCCAATAACCACAACGACACCAACAACTACATCACCCACCACCACTACAACGTCAAGCACAACTACTACACCACCAACTACCACACTACCAGGTACCAGTACAACACAAACTAGTACAATACCCACCACATCTGCAACTACAAATCCTCCAATAACCACAACAACACCAACAACTACATCACCAATCACCACAACAATGTCAATCACAACTACGACACCACCAACTACCACACTACCAAGTACCAGTACAACACAAACTAGCACAACACCAACCACATCTGCAACTACAAATCCTCCAATAACCACGACACCAACAACAACATCACCCACCACAACAACACCAAGCACAACTACTAAAACACCAACTACCACACTACCAAGTACCAGTACAACACAAACAAGCACAACACCCACCACATCTGCAACTACAAATCCTCCAATAATCACAACACCAACAACTACATCACCCACCACCACAACAACGTCAAGCACAACTACTACACCACCAATTACCAGTACAACACAAACTAGCACAACACCCATCACATCTGCAACTACAAATCCTCCAATAACCACGACACCAACAACTACATCACTCACCACCACAACAACGCCAAGCACAACTACTACACCACCAACTACCACACTACCAGGTACCAGTACAACACAAACTAGCACAACACCTACCACATCTGCAACTACAAATTTTCAAATAACCACGACACCAACAACTACATCACCCACCAGCACAACAACACCAAGCACAACTACTACACCACCCATTGCCACACTACCAAGTACCAGTACAACACAAACTAGCACAACACCAACCACATCTGCAACTACAAATCCTCAAATAACCACAACACCAACAACTACATCACCCACCACCACAACAACGTCTAGCACAACTACTACACCACCAACTACCACACTACCAAGTACCAGTACAACACAAACTAGCACAATACCCACCACATCTGCAACTACAAATCCTCCAATAACCACAACGACACCAACAACTACATCACCAATCACCACAACAATGTCAACCACAACTACGACACCACCAACTACAACACTACCAAGTACCAGTACAACACAAACTACAACAACACCAACCACATCTGCAACTACAAATCCTCCAATAACCACAACGACACCAACAACTACATCACCCACCACAACAACACCAAGCACAACTACTAAAACACCAACTACCACACTACCAAGTACCAGTACAACACAAACAAACACAACACCAACCACATCTGCAACTACAAATCCTCCAATAATCACAACACCAACAACTACATCACCCACCACCACAACAACGTCAAGCACAACTACTACACCACCAACAACCACACTACCAATTACCCGTACAACACAAACTAGCACAACACCCACCACATCTGCAACTACAAATCCTCCAATAACCACAACGACACCAACAACTACATCACCCACCACCACAACAACGCCAAGCACAACTACTACACCACCAACTACCACACTACCAGGTACCAGTACAACACAAACTAGCACAACACCTACCACATCTGCAACTACAAATCCCCCAATAACCACGACACCAACAACTACATCACCCACCACCACAACAACACCAAGAACAACTACTACACCACCAACTACCACACTACCAAGTACCAGTACAACACAAACTAGCACAACACCAACCACATCTGCAACTACAAATCTTCCAATAACCACAACACCAACAACTACATCACCCACCACCACAACAACGTCAAGCACAACTACTACACCACCAACTACCACACTACCAAGTACCAGTACAACACAAACTAGCACAATACCCACCACATCTGCAACTACAAATCCTCCAATAACCACGACACCAACAACTACATCACCCACCACCACAACAACGTCAAGCACAACTACTACACCACCAACTGCCACACTACCAAGTACCAGTACAACACAAACTAGTACAATACCCACCACTTCTGCAACTACAAATCCTCCAATAACCACAACGACACCAACAACTACATCACCCACCACCACAACAACGCCAAGCACAACTACTACACCACCAACTACCACACTACCAAGTACCAGTACAACACAAACAAACACAACACCAACCACATCTGCAACTACAAATCCTCCAATAATCACAACACCAACAACTACATCACCCACCACCACAACAACGTCAAGCACAACTACTACACCACCAACAACCACACTACCAATTACCCGTACAACACAAACTAGCACAACACCCACCACATCTGCAACTACAAATCCTCCAATAACCACAACGACACCAACAACTACATCACCCACCACCACAACAACGCCAAGCACAACTACTACAACACCAACTACCACACTACCAGGTACCAGTACAACACAAACTAGCACAACACCTACCACATCTGCAACTACAAATCCCCCAATAACCACGACACCAACAACTACATCACCCACCACCACAACAACACCAAGAACAACTACTACACCACCAACTACCACACTACCAAGTACCAGTACAACACAAACTAGCACAACACCAACCACATCTGCAACTACAAATCTTCCAATAACCACAACACCAACAACTACATCACCCACCACAACAACAACGTCAAGCACAACTACTACACCACCAACTACCACACTACCAAGTACCAGTACAACACAAACTAGCACAATACCCACCACATCTGCAACTACAAATCCTCCAATAACCACGACACCAACAACTACATCACCCACCACCACAACAACGTCAAGCACAACTACTACACCACCAACTGCCACACTACCAAGTACCAGTACAACACAAACTAGTACAATACCCACCACTTCTGCAACTACAAATCCTCCAATAACCACAACGACACCAACAACTACATCACCCACCACCACAACAACGCCAAGCACAACTACTACACCACCAACTACCACACTACCAAGTACCAGTACAACACAAACTAGCACAACACCCACCACATTTGCAACGACAAATTCTCCAATAACCACAACGACACCAATAACTACATCACCCATCACCACAACAACGTCAAGCACAACTACTACACCACCAACTACCACACTACCAAGTACAACACAAACTAGCACAACACCCACCACATCTGCAACTACAAATCCTCCAATAACTACGACACCAACAACTACATCACCAATCACCACAACAATGTCAACCACAACTACTACAACACCAACTACCACACTACCAAGTACCAGTACAACACAAACTAGCACAACACCCACCACATTTCCAACTACAAATCCTCCAATAACCACGACACCAACAACTACATCACCCATTGCCACAACAACGTCAAGCACAACTACTACACCACCAACTACCACAATACCAAATACAACACAAACTAGCACAACACCCACCACATCTGCAACTACAAATCCTCCAATAACCACAACACCAACAACTACATCACCCACCAACACAACAATGTCAAGCACAACTACTACACCACCAACTACAACACTACCAAGTACCAGTACAACACAAACTAGCACAACACCCACCACATCTGCAACTACAAATCCTCCAATAACTACGACACCAACAACTACATCACCAATCACCACAACAATGTCAACCACAACTACTACACCACCAACTACCACACTACCAAGTACCAGTACAACACAAACTAGCACAACACCCACCACATTTCCAACTACAAATCCTCCAATAACCACAACGACACCAACAACTACATCACCCATTGCCACAACAACGTCAAGCACAACTACTACACCACCAACTACCACAATACCAAATACAACACAAACTAGCACAACACCCACCACATCTGCAAATACAAATCCTCCAATAACCTCAACGACACCAACAACTACATCACCCACCACCACAACAATGCCAAGCACAACTACTACACCACCAACTACCACACTACCAAGTACAACACAAACTAGCACAACACCCACCACATCTGCAACTACAAATCCTCCAATAACCACGACACCAACAACTACATCACCCATCACCACAACAACGTCAAGCACAACTACTACACCACCAACTACCACACTACCAAGTACCAGTACAACACAAACTAGCACAACACCCACCACATCTGCAACTACAAATCCTCCAATAACTACGACACCAACAACTACATCACCAATCACCACAACAATGTCAACCACAACTACTACAACACCAACTACCACACTACCAAGTACCAGTAAAACACAAACTAGCACAACACCAACCACATCTGCAACTACAAATCCTCCAATAACCCCAACAACACCAACAACTACATCACCCACCACCACAACAACGCCAAGCACAACTACTACACCACCAACTACCACACTACCAATTACCAGTATAACACAAACTAGCACAACACCTACCACATCTGCAACTACAAATCCTCCAATAACCACGACACCAACAACTACATCACCCATCACCACAACGTCAAGCACAACTACTACACCACCAACTACCACACTACCAAGTACCAGTACAACACAAACTAGCACAACACCCACCACATTTCCAACTACAAATCCTCCAATAACCACAACGACACCAACAACTACATCACCCATTACCACAACAACGTCAAGCACAACTACTACACCACCAACTACCACACTACCAAGTACAACACAAACTAGCACAACACCCACCACATCTGCAACTACAAATCCTCCAATAACCACAACACCAACAACTACATCACCCACCAACACAACAATGTCAAGCACAACTACTACACCACCAACTACAACACTACCAAGTACCACTACAACACAAACTAGCACAACACCCACCACATCTGCAACTACAAATCCTCCAATAACCACAACGACACCAACAACTACATCACCAATCACCACAACAACATCAAGCACAACTACTACACCACCAACTACCACACTACCAGGTAACAGTACAACACAAACTAGCACAACACCCACCACATCTGCAACTACAAATCTTCCAATAACCACAACACCAACAACTACATCACCCATCACCACAACAACGTCAAGCACAACTACTACACCACCAACTACCACACTACCAAGTACCAGTACAACACAAACTAGCACAATACCCACCACATCTGCAACTACAAATCCTCCAATAACCACAACGACACCAACAACTACATCACCCACCACAACAACACCAAGCACAACTACTACACCACCAATTACCACACTACCAAGTACCAGTACAACACAAACTAGCACAACACCAACCACATCTGCAACTACAAATCCTCAAATAACCACAACACCAACAACTACATCACCCACCACCACAACAACGTCAAGCACAACTACTACACCACCAACTACCACACTACCAAGTACCAGTACAACACAAACTAGCACAATACCCACCACATCTGCAACTACAAATCCTCCAATAACCACAACGACACCAACAACTACATCACCAATCACCACAACAATGTCAACCACAACTACGACACCACCAACTACAACACTACCAAGTACCAGTACAACACAAACTAGAACAACACCAACCACATCTGCAACTACAAATCCTCCAATAACCACAACGACACCAACAACTACATCACCCACCACCACAACAACGTCAAGCACAACTGCTACACCACCAACTACCACACTACCAATTACCAGTACAACACAAACTAGCACAACACCCATCACATCTGCAACTACAAATCCTCCAATAACCACGACACCAACAACTACATCACTCACCACCACAACAACGCCAAGCACAACTACTACACCACCAACTACCACACTACCAGGTACCAGTACAACACAAACTATCACAACACCTACCACATCTGCAACTACAAATTTTCAAATAACCACGACTCCAACAACTACATCACCCACCAGCACAACAACACCAAGCACAACTACTACACCACCAACTACCACACTACCAAGTACCAGTACAACACAAACTAGCACAACACCAACCACATCTGCAACTACAAATCCTCCAATAACCACAACACCAACAACTTCATCACCCACCACCACAACAACGTCAAGTACAACTACTACACCACCAACTACCACACTACCAAGTACCAGTACAACACAAACTAGCACAATACCCACCACATCTGCAACTACAAATCCTCCAATAACCACAACGACACCAACAACTACATCACCCACCACCACAACAACGTCAAGCACAACTACTACACCACCAACTACCACACTACCAGGTACCAGTACAACACAAACTAGTACAATACCCACCACATCTGCAACTACAAATCCTCCAATAACCACAACGACACCAACAACTACATCACCCACCACAACAACACCAAGCACAACTACTAAAACACCAACTACCACACTACCAAGTACCAGTACAACACAAACAAGCACAACACCCACCACATCTGCAACTACAAATCCTCCAATAATCACGACACCAACAACTACATCACCCACCACCACAACAACGCCAAGCACAACTACCACACCACCAACTACCACACTACCAAGTACCAGTACAACACAAACTAGCACAACACCCACCACATCTGCAACTACAAATCCTCCAATAACCACAACACCAACAACTACATCACCCACCACCACAACAACGTCAAGCACAACTACTACACCACCAACTTCCACACTACCAAGTACCAGTACAACACAAACTAGCACAATACCCACCACATCCGCAACTACAAATCCTCCAATAACCACAACGACACCAACAACTACATCACCAATCACCACAACAACGTCAAGCACAACTACTACACCACCAACTCCGGCTCCAACAACGGCTGCTCTCACAACTGCAGCTCCAACAACTGCAGCTCTAACAACAGTTGCCCCAACAAATGTGGCTTCCACAACAGCTGCCTCAACAACTGCTGCACCCACAACTGTGGCCACAACAACTGCAGGCTCAACAACAGCTGTTCTCACAACTGCGGCTCCAACAACTGCGGCTCCAACAACAGATGCTCCAACAACTGCAGCTCCCACAACAGCTGTTCTGACAACTGCGGCTCCAACAACTGCGGCTCCAACAACAGCAGCTACAACTACAAATCCTCCAATAACCACAACGACACCAACAACTACATCACCCACCACCACAACGTCAAGCACAACTACTACACCACCAACTACCACACCACTGAGCACAACCCAAACTACCACAACAAGCACAACTACACCCCAAACAACCACAACACCCACCACAACTACAACACCTTTGAGCCCTGCAACAACACCTCCAATAACCACGACACCAGAAAATTCCACAGCATCTACAACCTCCACAACAATATCAAGCACCACTAATACACCACCAACTACAACACCACCTTAGCATCACCACAACAACTCCAAGAAGAACTATCACAACTCAAACTACCATACCAACAAGCACCACAATACCCACCACAACTACAACACATTTGAGCCCCGCAACAACACCTCCAAGCACCACTACCACATCACCAAGTACCAGTACACCCCAAACTAGCACAACACCCACCACAACTACAACACCTTTGAGCCCTGCAACAACACCTCCAATAACCACGACACCAGTAAATTCCACAGCATCTACAACCTCCACAACAATATCAAGCACCACTAATACACCACCAACTACAACACCACCCTAGCATCACCACAACAACTCCAAGAAAGACTATCACACCTCAAACTACCATATTAACAAGCACCACAATACCCACCACAGCTACAACACATTTGAGCCCCACAACAACTCCTCCAATAACCCCTGCTACACCAGAAACTAAACCAACTAACCAAGTCACCGCTCAAAATGGTTACTATAACTCAGGTGCGAAAACTCCTACAACAACAAAAGGAGGCGTTTACGGACATTATTCAACAAGAGAAGAGCTTCAAATGTTTTATTCAAATGATATTGGATTCTATGAACAAACAAATGGACCTCAAAATATCTCAAAATGAGTATTCAATACACGCAGAAGGAAATGGATGACCTGAAATCAACCAATGTAAAACAGCTGGCCCACAAGGATAAAGTAGCTGCTCTTCAGAATGCTCGGCACCGAAAGGAAACTAACATCTTTATCAATGAGGACTTTACGGAGGCTGTCCGCCAAAGAGAAGGGATCTCATGCCAGCCATGAGGGCAGTGCATGAGAAAGGGGAAATTGCCTTTCTCCGGCACGACAGACTGATAACACATCCTCCTACAAGAAACCGACACAGTGAGAAAACCACTAATCTTGTGAGTGAGTTGGGTCATTAAGCCCTACTCTTGCCATCTAACTATTCACTGCTTGGTGTTATTTTAATATGGGCTCAAAAACTCTTAATATCCCAGGCAAAGGCCTGCTGATAGCTGATGTAAACATTTGTACCTTAAGAATTAAGATCTATGAATTAAGTTGTATGATGCAACCAAACAATATCCATATACTTGCAATATCCGAGACACATTTAGATCCCTCATTTGAAAATACAGAATTAGTGGTTGATGGATATACACTGTTCAGGAAAGACCGAAATAGATATGGTGGTGGCGTCGCTTTTTATGTCCAGAATAACTTTCCAGTAGATATACGAGGTGATTTAATGGTGTGTGACATGGAAGCACTGTGGCTATAGGTTCACCTGACACAAACTAAACCTATACTCGTGGGTTGCTGCTATAGGCTGCCTACTGCATATATAGCATACTTAGACTCAATTTGTGAAATGCTGGATAAATCTAGTGATTAAAAACGAGAACTGTTTTTTGTAAGTGCTTTAAACATTGATTAGTTAGCTACCTGTCCTTTAAAGACAAAGCTTCTTGCAATTAAACAGGGAGATATACTGTTTCACCAAGTAATCTACTTGTCACAAAAAGAACATGAAAGTTGCATGAAATGCACAAGAGTTTTCGTCCTCATAGCTCAACAAGAAAGGGAGTTGTAACAATTATAAAAGCCCACATTCCCTTTGAAAAGATAAACTGTATACAGGATAAGGAAGAAAGATTTGCTTTGGTTGTCGGAAAAATAGAGACAACTGAAGCATCTCTGATGAATGTATGCCATCCACCGGATTTATTGCCTCAATTTATGGCTCAAATAAAAGAGTTAATAATGACACAAAGGAAAGGAACAATTATTATTGGTGGGGACTTTAACCAAAGCTTTAACCCCAATGTAGACTCAACAGTTTGAACATGTAAGGCATAAAAAGCAGCTTCAATACTTAGGAGTACATGTGCAAAGATAGAAATAACAGATGTATGGAGAACACTACATCCAACAACTAAAGATTATACATATTACCCAGGTAGACATTCCACATACAGTAGATTGGTAGACGTTACATTTTTTTATTTCATCTATCAGTCAATCTGCTCTTGGAACAATGACTTTTTCAGATCATGCAACCATTACCCTAAATGTGAAATTAAGTTCTAAACAAAGCCTAAACAACTACTTTGAATTGAGCAACACAGGGGAAATCACTGAGGTCATCTCATGGGAAGGAGCAGAAGCTGTATCAAGAAGAGAAATAATAGTTAATGCTTCTGATCTTGAAAAATGCAAGTTAAAAATTTGCTTGAATTACATATTAAACTGGAGAATAAGCACAAACTTAAAATACCCCCATTACCACACAACTTAAAAAGACTTAAAACATCTTAAAAAGATTGTTATCAGAAGAAATAGAGAGATCATTTACATTTAAAAAATGAAAACATTACTACGGGGTACCAGACTTAAACTAAAACAAGCCTCCTCACATCAGAACGTGTCCCTCATAAAAACATCAGCAATAATCGGAATATCAAGACAAATAAAGAAACTTAAAAAGGGTAAGACTCCAGGGAATCATGGATATACAAACTCATTTTTCCAGGTTTAATGCAATACTGACACCAAAGTTTATAATTTTGCATTCGATTTGGGAACCTGAGCACCGACCTCTCATCATTAATAACAGTCATCCCTAAAGAAGGCAAGGATTTAACTGAGGGTTCATCATACACGCCAATATTGCCATATGAAAAATGCATTAATAATAGCAGTGAGGTCAAAAGAAATGCCAAATATAATAAATATGGACCAGTGTGTTTTGTCTGTAACGGTTATGGATATGGCTTTTATATAGCGTTTTTCTAGCCGTCCAACCACTCAAAGCGCTGAACATACATGTCAACATTCACACACAGCTATTTTAATGCAACAAAAAATACAGTATGATGCGGTCGAAGGACCAAGAGAGAATCCACACACTTAAAAGACAAAAAGGATTATTGAAAGGACAGAATTAATTCTTAATTCTTTGATTCAAAATCAAAGTAAGCTAATCAAAAACTCTGTCACAAATACATACAAATAATATAATTCAACACAAATGGATTTCTGAACAGGAAATCAGTAGGAAAATCCCCACCAGAACACACAGAATCGCAGTCATGAAGTAAATAACTAGGAATTAGTTAAAAAGTCAAAAAGTTCAAAGATGGAAGGTAACTAGAGGAAATCTCAGGAAAGGAGAGAATAACTTCTAAAGCTGGAAACAAAGAGACAAAGTATGAAATATGTATGTTTAACTTGAAATATGAGGCCATCATGTAATTTATAAAATCAGAGGCAGTGCCACCATCTGGACGATTGAGGGCATATTTGTTGAGCAGCATTTGCACACAACTTCCAATCACTGGTGAAAATTCCACATGATGTCCCATCTCACTGGAATTTGCGCAAAGATTTGTGATGTAGAAGCTTTATAAAAATACATTATTATTATCAATACTATCATTATAGCAACAATTAATAATGGCAATAATAATAAAGGTTCATCAGCACCAAACAATCGGGTTTCAGCCGTTTGGACCCCTAATAACGGGCTCAGCTCGCTTAGAATGTGAATTGTCATCCTTTGTGAAAAGAGTAATTCCACTGATGAAAAACATCCAAACAAAGACCCAAATATGCAAATAATGACTAGAAACTGATTAATACAGCAGTTAAAATAATCACTAATTATTCTTTAAAAAAACTGGATTGTTAGCTAAATGCAGCATGGTGTAAGGTATGATGTAAATAGTGATTTAGTTTGGACTGTGCACTATTTTGTAAACGTGTGTGTCTGTGACTTACCTGGTTTTTCAGGTTATATGAAAGTACCCTCTATCACCAATGCCTTGTCTCCGCCTCCATAGCTGAGGGAGGAGTAATTCACAAACTAAGCGCAACATGCGATCACAGACAAAATACTTGTCTCAGTCATCATGGAAAGACACATCCTTTGTTGGATAGTTTTGTTTGGATATTTACATGCATCCTCCGCACAAGGTAACTGTTGAAATTACATATGTTTTAGTTTGACTGACTAGTCTTCAAATATAAGAATAATAATAGTAGTTAATAAAACGCTGTTTTGTAGCTGATTAATTTCCAAGATGACATTTACTGCCTGAATGGTCTTCTGTCAAGGACATTAAAGAATAAAAACAAGAACATCCACATTAATCCTGGACAGCAGAAAGAATCAGGTAGCACTGTCTCACTTTTTAAATGTTAGAAAAAATGAAAAAAAAGTTAAAAGTTATTTGTACTTTAGAGCAGTATTGAATTAATAGCATTGCTACATTGGAATTTTGATATTGCGAAACATTATATGTGATTAACATTTTACCCCATAAAACAATCACTCCAAATTAAAGCTGCATTAAAAAAAAGCACATATATAACAATGAAGCAGTCATTACCCTCTGTCAAGGTTTAAACATTTCTGAGTTAGACACAGCATTTGAAGACAGTGTTGAATTATGAAGAAGACAGAGAACTTATACAAAGTTTGGCCTGATGGTCCGTGATCAAGAGAAGGTGGTAGTTTCAACTAAAACATTAGGATCTTTTTGTTGACAATATGGATGTTCAAACTGTAATTTATGCAAATACTTCCTGATATGTTTGATAACAGTTGTACAAACTAACAACTTGAAGAACAACAGATCCCAATAGCCATTCCTTACAAGTTAAACATGACATGATGTGTTGAAATACTGAGGAATTTGATACATTTTTGGAAATTCTTAATATTACTCATACTAAGTGAACAACCACAACTGCAGGCTCAACAACAGTCACTCTCACAACTACGGCTCCAACGACTGCGGCTCCAACAACTGCAGCTCCAACAACAGCTGCCCCAACAATGGCTGCCTCCACAACTGCAGCACTCACAACAGCTGCCGCAACTGCTCCAACAACGGTAGGTAACACAACTGCAACCCCAACGACTTTGGCTCCCACAACTGTGGCTACCACAGCTGCTACTCCAACAACCTCGGCCACAACAACAGTTGCCTCCACAACTGCGGCTCCAGCAACGGCAGGTCCCACAATTGCGACCCCAACAACTGCGACTCCAACGACGGCGGCTCCAATGATGGCGGCCCCAACAACGGCAGCTCCCACAACTGCGGCCCCCACAACTGCGGACCCAACAACTGCGGCCCCAACAACTGCAGGCTCAACAACAGCTGCTCTCACAACTACGGCTCCCACAACGGCAGCTCTCACAACTGCGGCTCCCACAACAGCTGACTCAACAACTGCTGCACCCACAACTGCTGCACCCACAACTGCGGCACCAACAACTGCGGCCCCAACAACTGCGGCCCCAACAACTGTGGCTCCCACAACAACTGTGGCTCCCACAACAGCTGACTCAACAACTGCTGCACCCACAACTGCGGCACCAACAACTGCGGCATCAACAACTGCGGCCCCAACAACTGCGGCTCCCACAACGGCAGCTCTCACAACTGCGGCTCCCACAACAGCTGACTCAACTGCTGCACCCACAACTGTGGCTCCAACAACAGCTGCACCCACAACTGCGGCCCCAACAACTGCAGGCTCAACAATAGCTGCTCTCGCAACTGCGGCACCAACAACTGCGGCTCCCACAACTGCGGCCCCAACAACTGCGGCCCCAACAACTGCGGCTCCCACAACAGCGGCTCCCACTGCGGCCTCAACGACGGCGGCTCCAACAACTGCGGCTCTCACAACTGCAGCTCCAACAACTGCGGCCCCAACAACTGCGGCTCCCCCAACTGCGGCCCCCACAACTGCGGCTCCCACAACGGCAGCTCTCACAACTGCGGCTCCCACAACAGCTGCCTCAACAACTGTTGCACCCACAACTGCGGCCCCCACAACTGCGGCCCCAACAACTGCGGCCCCAACAACTGCAGGCTCAACAACAGCTGCTCTCACAACTACGGCTCCAACAACGGCAGCTCCCACAACTGCGGCACCCACAACTGCGGCTCCCACAACGGCAGCTCTCACAACTGCGGCTCCCACAACAGCTGACTCAACAACTGCTGCACCCACAACTGCGGCTCCAACAACAGCTGCCCCAACAACTGTGGCTCCCACAACAGCTGACTCAACAACTCCTGCACCCACAACTGCGGCCCCAACAACTGAGGCCCCAACGACGGCGGCTCCAACAACTGTGGCCCCAACAACTGCGGCTCCCACAACTGCGGCTCCCACAACGGCAGCTCTCACAACTGCGGCCCCAACAACAGCTGCCTCAACAACTGCTGCACCCACAACTGTGGCCCCCACAACTGCGGCTCCCACAACGGCAGCTCTCACAACTGCGGCTCCAACAACTGCGGCTCCCACAACTGCTGCCTCAACAACTGCTGCACACACAACTGCGGCCCCCACAACGGCAGCTCTCACAACTGCGGCTCCAACAACTGCGGCTCCCACAACTGCTGCACCCACAACTGCGGCCCCAACGACGGTCCCAACAACTGCTGCCCCAACAATAGCGGCCCCAACGACGGCGGCTCCAACAACTGCGGCCCCAACAACTGTGGCCCCCACAACTGCGGCTCCCACAACTGCGGCTCCCACAACTGCGGCTCCCACAACTGTGGCTCCCACAACGGCAGCTCTCAATACTGCGGCTCCCACAACAGCTGCCTCAACAACTGTTGCACCCACAACTGTGGCCCCAACAACTGCAGGCTCAACAACAGCTGCTCTCACAACTGCGGCTCCAACAACTGCGGATCCCACAACTGCGGCCCCAACAACTGCGGCCCCAACGACGGCGGCCCCAACAACTGCGGCCCCAACAACTGCGGCTCCCACAACTGCGGCTTCTACAACTGCGGCTCCCACAACGGCAGCTCTCACAACTGAGGCTCCAACAACTGCTACCCCAACAACTGCTGCACCCACAACTGCAGGCTCAACAACAGCTGCTCTAACAACTACGGCTCCATCAACGACAGCTCCCACAATTGTGGCCCCAACAACTGCGGCTCCCACAACTGCGGCTCCCACAACGGCAGCTCTCACAACTGCGGCCCCCACAACTGCGGCTCCCACAACGGCAGCTCTCACAACTGCAGCCCCAACAACAGCTGCTCTCACAACTGCGGCTCTAACAACAGTTGCCTCAACAACTGCTGCACACACAACTGTGGCCCCAACAACTGCGGCTCCCACAACGGCAGCTCTCACAACTGCGGCTCCAACAACTGCGGCTCCCACAACTGCGGCCCCAACAACTGCGGCCCCAACGACGGCGGCCCCAACAACTGCGGCCCCAACAACTGCGGCTCCCACAACTGCGGCTCTCACAACTGCAGCCCCAACAACAGCTGCTCTCACAACTGCGGCTCTAACAACAGCTGCCCCAACGGCAGCTCCCACAACTGCGGCTCCCACAACGGCAGCTCTCACAACTGCGGCTCCCACAACAGCTGCCTCAACAACTGTTGCACCCACAACTGCGGCCCCAACAACTGCAGGCTCAACAACAGCTGCTCTCACAACTGCGGCACCAACAACTGCGGTTCCCACAACTGCGGCCCCAACAACTGCTGCACCCACAACTGCGCCCTCAACAACAGCTGCTCTCACAACTGCGGCTCTAACAACAGTTGCCTCAACAACTGCTGCACACACAACTGCAGCCCCCACAACGGCAGCTCTCACAACTGCGGCTCCAACAACTGCGGCTCCCACAACTGCTGCACCCACAACTGCGGCCCCAACAACTGCGGCCCCAACGACGGCCCCAACAACTGCAGCCCCAACAACTGCAGCCCCAACAACTGCGGCCCCAACGACGGTGGCTCCAACAACTGCGGCCCCAACAACTGCGGCTCCCACAACTGTGGCTCCCACAACGGCAGCTCTCACAACTGCGGCTCCCACAACAGCTGCCTCAACAACTGTTGCATCCACAACTGCGGCCCCAACAACTGCAGGCTCAACAACAGCTGCTCTCACAACTGCGGCGCCAACAACTGCGGCCCCAACAACTGCGGCTCCCACAACTGTGGCTCCCACAACGGCAGCTCTCACAACTGCGGCCCCAACAACTGCGGCTCCCACAACTGCTGCACCCACAACTGCGGCCCCAACAACTGCGGGACCAACAACTGTGGTTCTCACAACAGCTGCCTCAACAACTATTGCACCCACAAGTGCGGGACCAACAACTGCAGGCTCAACAACAGCTGCTCTCACAACTACGGCTCCAACAACGGCAGCTCCCACAACTGCGGCTCCCACAACGGCAGCTCCCACAACTGCGGCTCCCACAACAGCTGCCTTAACAACTGCTGCACCCACAACTGCGGCCCCAACAACTGCAGGCTCAACAACAGTTGCTCTCACAACTGCGGCTCCAACAACAGCTGCCCCAACAACTGTGGCTCCCACAACTACGGCTCCAACGACAGCAGCTCCCACAACTGCGGCTCCCACAACAGCTGCCTCAACAACTGTTGCACCCACAACTGCGCGACCAACAACTGCAGGCTCAACAACAGCTGCTCTCAGAACTACGGCTCCAACAACGGCAGTTCTCACAACTGCGGCTCCCACAACTGTGGCCCCAACAACTGTTTCCCCAACGACGGCGGCTCCAACAACTGCGGCCCCAACAACTGCGGCTCCCACAACTGTGGCTCCCACAACGGCAGCTCCCACAACTGTGGCTCCCACAACGGCAGCTCTCACAACTGCGGCCCCCACAACTGCGGCTCCCACAACAGCTGCTCTCACAACTGCGGCTCCAACAACAGCTGCCTCAACAACTGCTGCACCCACAACTGCGGCCCCAACAACTGCGGCTCCAACGACGGCAGCTCCCACAACAGTGGCTCCCACAACGGCGGCTCTCACAACTGCGGCTCCCACAACTGCGGCCCCAACAACTGCAGGCTCAACAACAGCTGCTCTCACAACTGCGGCCCCAACAACTGCAGGCTCAACAACAGCTGCTCTCACAACTGCGGCTCCAACAACAGCTGCCCCAACAACTGTGGCTCCCACAACAGCTGCCTCAACAACTGTTGCACCCACAACTGCGGGACCAACAACTGCAGACTCAACAACAGCTGCTCTCACAACTGCGGCTCCAACAACAGCTGCCCCAACAACTGTGGCTCCCACAACTACGGCTCCAACGACAGCGGCTCCCACAACGGCTGCTCTCACAACTGCGGCTCCAACAACAGCTGCCCCAACAACTGTGGCTCCCACAACAGCTGCCTCAACAACTGTGGCTCCCACAACAGCTGCCTCAACAACTGTTGGACCCACAACTGCGGGACCAACAACTGCAGGCTCAACAACAACAGCTCTCACAACTACGGCTCCAACGACAGCAGCTCCCACAACTGTGGCCCCAACAACTGCAGGCTCAACAACAGCTGCTCTCACAACTACGGCTCCATCAACGGCAGCTCCCACAACTGTGGCCCCAACAACTGTTGCCCCAACGACGGCGGCTCCAACAACTCCGGCCCCAACGACTGTGGCTCCCACAACGGCGGCTCCCACAACTGTGGCTCCCACAACTGTGGCTCCCACAACAGCTGTTCTCACAACGGCGGCTCCCACAACTGTGGCTCCCACAACGGCAGCTCCCACAACTGTGGCTCCCACAACGGCAGCTCCCACAACTGCGGCCCCCACAACTGCGGCTCCCACAACAGCTGCTCTCACAACTGCGGCTCAAACAACAGCTGCCTCAACAACTGCTGCACCCACAACTGCGGCACCCACAACTGCGCCCTCAACAACAGCTGCTCTCACAACTACGGCTCCAACGACAGCAGCTCCCACAACTGTGGCTCCCACAACGGCAGCTCCCACAACAGCGGCCCCAACAACTGCAGGCTCAACAACAGCTGCTCTCACAACAAAGGCTCCAACAACGGCAGCTCCCACAACTGCGGCCCCAACAACTGCGGCTCCAACGACGGCAGCTCCCACAACAGCGGCTCCCACAACGGCTGCTCTCACAACTGCGGCTCCAACAACTGTGGCTCCCACAACAGCTGCCTTAACAACTGCTGCACCCACAACTGCGGCCCCTACAACTGCAGGTTCAACAACAGCTGCTCTCACAACTGCGGCTCCAACAACAGCTGCCCCAACAACTGTGGCTCCAACAACTGCAGGCTCAACAACAGCTGCTCTCACAACTGCGGCTCCAACAACAGCTGCCTCAACAACTGCTGCACCGACAACTGCGGCCCAAACAACTGCAGGCTCAACAACAGCTGCTCTCACAACTGCAGCACCAAAAACTGCGGCTCCCACAACTGCGGCTTCTACAACTGCGGCTCCCACAACGGCAGCTCTCACAACTGAGGCTCCAACAACTGCTACCCCAACAACTGCTGCACCCACAACTGCAGGCTCAACAACAGCTGCTCTAACAACTACGGCTCCATCAACGGCAGCTCCCACAATTGTGGCCCCAACAACTGCGGCTCCCACAACTGCGGCTCCCACAACTGTGGCTCCCACAACGGCAGCTCTCACAACTGCGGCCCCCACAACTGCGGCTCCCACAACGGCAGCTCTCACAACTGCAGCCCCAACAACAGCTGCTCTCACAACTGCGGCTCTAACAACAGTTGCCTCAACAACTGCTGCACACACAACTGCAGCCCCCACAACTGCGGCTCCCACAACGGCAGCTCTCACAACTGCGGCTCCAACAACTGCCGCTCCCACAACTGCTGCACCCACAACTGCGGCCCCAACAACTGCGGCCCCAACGACGGCCCCAACAACTGCAGCCCCAACAACTGCAGCCCCAACAACTGAGGCCCCAACGACGGTGGCTCCAACAACTGCGGCCCCAACAACTGCGGCTCCCACAACTGCGGTTCCCACAACTGTGGCTCCCACAACGGCAGCTCTCACAACTGCGGCTCCCACAACAGCTGCCTCAACAACTGTTGCATCCACAACTGCGGCCCCAACAACTGCAGGCTCAACAACAGCTGCTCTCACAACTGCGGCGCCAACAACTGCGGCCCCAACAACTGCGGCTCCCACAACTGTGGCTCCCACAACGGCAGCTCTCACAACTGCGGCCCCAACAACTGCGGCTCCCACAACTGCTGCACCCACAACTGCGGCCCCAACAACTGCGGGACCAACAACTGTGGTTCTCACAACAGCTGCCTCAACAACTATTGCACCCACAACTGCGGGACCAACAACTGCAGGCTCAACAACAGCTGCTCTCACAACTACGGCTCCAACAACGGCAGCTCCCACAACTGCGGCTCCCACAACGGCAGCTCCCACAACTGCGGCTCCCACAACAGCTGCCTTAACAACTGCTGCACCCACAACTGCGGCCCCAACAACTGCAGGCTCAACAACAGTTGCTCTCACAACTGCGGCTCCAACAACAGCTGCCCCAACAACTGTGGCTCCCACAACTACGGCTCCAACGACAGCAGCTCCCACAACTGCAGCTCCAACGACGGCAGCTTCCACAACAGCGGCTCCCACAACGGCTGCTCTCACAACTGCAGCTCCCACAACTGCGGCTCCAACGACGGCAGCTTCCACAACTGTGGCTCCCACAACAGCTGCCTTAACAACTGCTGCACCCACAACTGCGGCCCCAACAACTGCAGGTTCAACAACAGCTGCTCTCACAACTGCGGCTCCAACAACAGCTGCCTCAACAACTGCTGCACCCACAACTGCGGCCCCAACAACTGCAGGCTCAACAACAGCTGCTCTCACAACTGCGGCGCCAACAACTGCGGCCCCAACAACTGCGGCTCCCACAACTGTGGCTCCCACAACGGCAGCTCTCACAACTGCGGCCCCCACAACTGCGGCTCCCACAACGGCAGCTCTCACAACTGCAGCCCCAACAACAGCTGCTCTCACAACTGCGGCTCTAACAACAGTTGCCTCAACAACTGCTGCACACACAACTGCAGCCCCCACAACTGCGGCTCCAACAAAGGCAGCTCTCACAACTGCGGCTCCAACAACTGCGGCTCCCACAACTGCGGCCCCAACAACTGCGGCCCCAACGACGGCCCCAACAACTGCAGCCCCAACAACTGCAGCCCCAACAACTGCGGCCCCAACGACGGTGGCTCCAACAACTGCGGCCCCAACAACTGCGGCTCCCACAACTGCGGTTCCCACAACTGTGGCTCCCACAATGGCAGCTCTCACAACTGCGGCTCCCACAACAGCTGCCTCAACAACTGTTGCATCCACAACTGCGGCCCCAACAACTGCAGGCTCAACAACAGCTGCTCTCACAACTGCGGCGCCAACAACTGCGGCCCCAACAACTGCGGCTCCCACAACTGTGGCTCCCACAACGGCAGCTCTCACAACTGCGGCCCCAACAACTGCGGCTCCCACAACTGCTGCACCCACAACTGCGGCCCCAACAACTGCGGGACCAACAACTGTGGTTCTCACAACAGCTGCCTCAACAACTATTGCACCCACAACTGCGGGACCAACAACTGCAGGCTCAACAACAGCTGCTCTCACAACTACGGCTCCAACAACGGCAGCTCCCACAACTGCGGCTCCCACAACGGCAGCTCCCACAACTGCGGCTCCCACAACAGCTGCCTTAACAACTGCTGCACCCACAACTGCGGCCCCAACAACTGCAGGCTCAACAACAGTTGCTCTCACAACTGCGGCTCCAACAACAGCTGCCCCAACAACTGTGGCTCCCACAACTACGGCTCCAACGACAGCAGCTCCCACAACTGCGGCTCCCACAACAGCTGCCTCAACAACTGTTGCACCCACAACTGCGCGACCAACAACTGCAGGCTCAACAACAGCTGCTCTCAGAACTACGGCTCCAACAACGGCAGTTCTCACAACTGTGGCTCCCACAACTGTGGCCCCAACAACTGTTTCCCCAACGACGGCGGCTCCAACAACTGCGGCCCCAACAACTGCGGCTCCCACAACTGTGGCTCCCACAACGGCAGCTCCCACAACTGTGGCTCCCACAACGGCAGCTCTCACAACTGCGGCCCCCACAACTGCGGCTCCCACAACAGCTGCTCTCACAACTGCGGCTCCAACAACAGCTGCCTCAACAACTGCTGCACCCACAACTGCGGCCCCAACAACTGCGGCTCCAACGACGGCAGCTCCCACAACAGTGGCTCCCACAACAGCGGCTCTCACAACTGCGGCTCCCACAACTGCGGCCCCAACAACTGCAGGCTCAACAACAGCTGCTCTCACAACTGCGGCCCCAACAACTGCAGGCTCAACAACAGCTGCTCTCACAACTGCGGCTCCAACAACAGCTGCCCCAACAACTGTGGCTCCCACAACAGCTGCCTCAACAACTGTTGCACCCACAACTGCGGGACCAACAACTGCAGACTCAACAACAGCTGCTCTCACAACTGCGGCTCCAACAACAGCTGCCCCAACAACTGTGGCTCCCACAACTACGGCTCCAACGACAGCGGCTCCCACAACGGCTGCTCTCACAACTGCGGCTCCAACAACAGCTGCCCCAACAACTGTGGCTCCCACAACAGCTGCCTCAACAACTGTGGCTCCCACAACAGCTGCCTCAACAACTGTTGCACCCACAACTGCGGCCCCAACAACTGCAGGTTCAACAACAGCTGCTCTCACAACTGCGGCTCCAACAACAGCTGCCCCAACAACTGTGGCTCCAACAACTGCAGGCTCAACAACAGCTGCTCTCACAACTGCGGCTCCAACAACAGCTGCCTCAACAACTGCTGCACCCACAACTGCGGCCCCAACAACTGTGGCTCCCACAACGGCAGCTCCCACAACTGTGGCTCCCACAACGGCAGCTCTCACAACTGCGGCCCCCACAACTGCGGCTCCCATAACAGCTGCTCTCACAACTGCGGCTCCAACAACAGCTGCCTCAACAACTGCTGCACCCACAACTGCGGCCCCAACAACTGCGGCTCCAACGACGGCAGCTCCCACAACAGTGGCTCCCACAACGGCGGCTCTCACAACTGCGGCTCCCACAACTGCGGCCCCAACAACTGCAGGCTCAACAACAGCTGCTCTCACAACTGCGGCCCCAACAACTGCAGGCTCAACAACAGCTGCTCTCACAACTGCGGCTCCAACAACAGCTGCCCCAACAACTGTGGCTCCCACAACAGCTGCCTCAACAACTGTTGCACCCACAACTGCGGGACCAACAACTGCAGACTCAACAACAGCTGCTCTCACAACTGCGGCTCCAACAACAGCTGCCCCAACAACTGTGGCTCCCACAACTACGGCTCCAACGACAGCGGCTCCCACAACGGCTGCTCTCACAACTGCGGCTCCAACAACAGCTGCCCCAACAACTGTGGCTCCCACAACAGCTGCCTCAACAACTGTGGCTCCCACAACAGCTGCCTCAACAACTGTTGCACCCACAACTGCGGGACCAACAACTGCAGGCTCAACAACAACAGCTCTCACAACTACGGCTCCAACGACAGCAGCTCCCACAACTGTGGCCCCAACAACTGCAGGCTCAACAACAGCTGCTCTCACAACTACGGCTCCATCAACGGCAGCTCCCACAACTGTGGCCCCAACAACTGTTGCCCCAACGACGGCGGCTCCAACAACTGCGGCCCCAACAACTGTGGCTCCCACAACGGCGGCTCCCACAACTGTGGCTCCCACAACTGTGGCTCCCACAACAGCTGTTCTCACAACGGCGGCTCCCACAACTGTGGCTCCCACAACGGCAGCTCCCACAACTGTGGCTCCCACAACGGCAGCTCCCACAACTGCGGCCCCCACAACTGCGGCTCCCACAACAGCTGCTCTCACAACTGCGGCTCCAACAACAGCTGCCTCAACAACTGCTGCACCCACAACTGCGGCACCCACAACTGCGCCCTCAACAACAGCTGCTCTCACAACTATGGCTCCAACGACAGCAGCTCCCACAACTGTGGCTCCCACAACGGCAGCTCCCACAACAGCGGCCCCAACAACTGCAGGCTCAACAACAGCTGCTCTCACAACAAAGGCTCCAACAACGGCAGCTCCCACAACTGCGGCCCCAACAACTGCGGCTCCAACGACGGCAGCTCCCACAACAGCGGCTCCCACAACGGCTGCTCTCACAACTGCGGCTCCAACAACTGTGGCTCCCACAACAGCTGCCTTAACAACTGCTGCACCCACAACTGCGGCCCCTACAACTGCAGGTTCAACAACAGCTGCTCTCACAACTGCGGCTCCAACAACAGCTGCCCCAACAACTGTGGCTCCAACAACTGCAGGCTCAACAACAGCTGCTCTCACAACTGCGGCTCCAACAACAGCTGCCTCAACAACTGCTGCACCGACAACTGCGGCCCAAACAACTGCAGGCTCAACAACAGCTGCTCTCACAACTGCAGCACCAAAAACTGCGGCTCCCACAACTGCGGCTTCTACAACTGCGGCTCCCACAACGGCAGCTCTCACAACTGAGGCTCCAACAACTGCTACCCCAACAACTGCTGCACCCACAACTGCAGGCTCAACAACAGCTGCTCTAACAACTACGGCTCCATCAACGGCAGCTCCCACAATTGTGGCCCCAACAACTGCGGCTCCCACAACTGCGGCTCCCACAACTGTGGCTCCCACAACGGCAGCTCTCACAACTGCGGCCCCCACAACTGCGGCTCCCACAACGGCAGCTCTCACAACTGCAGCCCCAACAACAGCTGCTCTCACAACTGCGGCTCTAACAACAGTTGCCTCAACAACTGCTGCACACACAACTGCAGCCCCCACAACTGCGGCTCCCACAACGGCAGCTCTCACAACTGCGGCTCCAACAACTGCCGCTCCCACAACTGCTGCACCCACAACTGCGGCCCCAACAACTGCGGCCCCAACGACGGCCCCAACAACTGCAGCCCCAACAACTGCGGCCCCAACGACGGTGGCTCCAACAACTGCGGCCCCAACAACTGCGGCTCCCACAACTGCGGTTCCCACAACTGTGGCTCCCACAACGGCAGCTCTCACAACTGCGGCTCCCACAACAGCTGCCTCAACAACTGTTGCATCCACAACTGCGGCCCCAACAACTGCAGGCTCAACAACAGCTGCTCTCACAACTGCGGCGCCAACAACTGCGGCCCCAACAACTGCGGCTCCCACAACTGTGGCTCCCACAACGGCAGCTCTCACAACTGCGGCCCCAACAACTGCGGCTCCCACAACTGCTGCACCCACAACTGCGGCCCCAACAACTGCGGGACCAACAACTGTGGTTCTCACAACAGCTGCCTCAACAACTATTGCACCCACAACTGCGGGACCAACAACTGCAGGCTCAACAACAGCTGCTCTCACAACTACGGCTCCAACAACTGCAGCTCCCACAACTGCGGCTCCCACAACGGCAGCTCCCACAACTGCGGCTCCCACAACAGCTGCCTTAACAACTGCTGCACCCACAACTGCGGCCCCAACAACTGCAGGCTCAACAACAGTTGCTCTCACAACTGCGGCTCCAACAACTGCTGCCCCAACAACTGTGGCTCCCACAACTACGGCTCCAACGACAGCAGCTCCCACAACTGCAGCTCCAACGACGGCAGCTTCCACAACAGCGGCTCCCACAACGGCTGCTCTCACAACTGCAGCTCCCACAACTGCGGCTCCAACGACGGCAGCTTCCACAACTGTGGCTCCCACAACAGCTGCCTTAACAACTGCTGCACCCACAACTGCGGCCCCAACAACTGCAGGTTCAACAACAGCTGCTCTCACAACTGCGGCTCCAACAACAGCTGCCCCAACAACTGTGGCTCCAACAACTGCAGGCTCAACAACAGCTGCTCTCACAACTGCGGCTCCAACAACAGCTGCCTCAACAACTGCTGCACCCACAACTGCGGCCCCAACAACTGCGGCTCCCACAACTGCGGCTCCCACAACTGTGGCTCCCACAACGGCAGCTCCCACAACTGCGGCTCCCACAACAGCTGCCTTAACAACTGCTGCACCCACAACTGCGGCCCCAACAACTGCAGGCTCAACAACAGTTGCTCTCACAACTGCGGCTCCAACAACAGCTGCCCCAACAACTGTGGCTCCCACAACTACGGCTCCAACGACAGCAGCTCCCACAACTGCGGCTCCCACAACAGCTGCCTCAACAACTGTTGCACCCACAACTGCGCGACCAACAACTGCAGGCTCAACAACAGCTGCTCTCAGAACTACGGCTCCAACAACGGCAGTTCTCACAACTGCGGCTCCCACAACTGTGGCCCCAACAACTGTTTCCCCAACGACGGCGGCTCCAACAACTGCGGCCCCAACAACTGCGGCTCCCACAACTGTGGCTCCCACAACGGCAGCTCCCACAACTGTGGCTCCCACAACGGCAGCTCTCACAACTGCGGCCCCCACAACTGCGGCTCCCACAACAGCTGCTCTCACAACTGCGGCTCCAACAACAGCTGCCTCAACAACTGCTGCACCCACAACTGCGGCCCCAACAACTGCGGCTCCAACGACGGCAGCTCCCACAACAGTGGCTCCCACAACGGCGGCTCTCACAACTGCGGCTCCCACAACTGCGGCCCCAACAACTGCAGGCTCAACAACAGCTGCTCTCACAACTGCGGCCCCAACAACTGCAGGCTCAACAACAGCTGCTCTCACAACTGCGGCTCCAACAACAGCTGCCCCAACAACTGTGGCTCCCACAACTACGGCTCCAACGACAGCGGCTCCCACAACGGCTGCTCTCACAACTGCGGCTCCAACAACAGCTGCCCCAACAACTGTGGCTCCCACAACAGCTGCCTCAACAACTGTGGCTCCCACAACAGCTGCCTCAACAACTGTTGCACCCACAACTGCGGGACCAACAACTGCAGGCTCAACAACAACAGCTCTCACAACTACGGCTCCAACGACAGCAGCTCCCACAACTGTGGCCCCAACAACTGCAGGCTCAACAACAGCTGCTCTCACAACTACGGCTCCATCAACGGCAGCTCCCACAACTGTGGCCCCAACAACTGTTGCCCCAACGACGGCGGCTCCAACAACTGCGGCCCCAACAACTGTGGCTCCCACAACGGCGGCTCCCACAACTGTGGCTCCCACAACTGTGGCTCCCACAACAGCTGTTCTCACAACGGCGGCTCCCACAACTGTGGCTCCCACAACGGCAGCTCCCACAACTGTGGCTCCCACAACGGCAGCTCCCACAACTGCGGCCCCCACAACTGCGGCTCCCACAACAGCTGCTCTCACAACTGCGGCTCCAACAACAGCTGCCTCAACAACTGCTGCACCCACAACTGCGGCACCCACAACTGCGCCCTCAACAACAGCTGCTCTCACAACTATGGCTCCAACGACAGCAGCTCCCACAACTGTGGCTCCCACAACGGCAGCTCCCACAACAGCGGCCCCAACAACTGCAGGCTCAACAACAGCTGCTCTCACAACAAAGGCTCCAACAGCGGCCCCAACAACTGCAGGCTCAACAACAGCTGCTCTCACAACAAAGGCTCCAACAACGGCAGCTCCCACAACTGCGGCCCCAACAACTGCGGCTCCAACGACGGCAGCTCCCACAACAGCGGCTCCCACAACGGCTGCTCTCACAACTGCGGCTCCAACAACTGTGGCTCCCACAACAGCTGCCTTAACAACTGCTGCACCCACAACTGCGGCCCCTACAACTGCAGGTTCAACAACAGCTGCTCTCACAACTGCGGCTCCAACAACAGCTGCCCCAACAACTGTGGCTCCAACAACTGCAGGCTCAACAACAGCTGCTCTCACAACTGCGGCTCCAACAACAGCTGCCTCAACAACTGCTGCACCGACAACTGCGGCCCAAACAACTGCAGGCTCAACAACAGCTGCTCTCACAACTGCAGCACCAAAAACTGCGGCTCCCACAACTGCGGCTTCTACAACTGCGGCTCCCACAACGGCAGCTCTCACAACTGAGGCTCCAACAACTGCTACCCCAACAACTGCTGCACCCACAACTGTAGGCTCAACAACAGCTGCTCTAACAACTACGGCTCCATCAACGGCAGCTCCCACAATTGTGGCCCCAACAACTGCGGCTCCCACAACTGCGGCTCCCACAACTGTGGCTCCCACAACGGCAGCTCTCACAACTGCGGCCCCCACAACTGCGGCTCCCACAACGGCAGCTCTCACAACTGCAGCCCCAACAACAGCTGCTCTCACAACTGCGGCTCTAACAACAGTTGCCTCAACAACTGCTGCACACACAACTGCAGCCCCCACAACTGCGGCTCCCACAACGGCAGCTCTCACAACTGCGGCTCCAACAACTGCCGCTCCCACAACTGCTGCACCCACAACTGCGGCCCCAACAACTGCGGCCCCAACGACGGCCCCAACAACTGCAGCCCCAACAACTGCGGCCCCAACGACGGTGGCTCCAACAACTGCGGCCCCAACAACTGCGGCTCCCACAACTGCGGTTCCCACAACTGTGGCTCCCACAACGGCAGCTCTCACAACTGCGGCTCCCACAACAGCTGCCTCAACAACTGTTGCATCCACAACTGCGGCCCCAACAACTGCAGGCTCAACAACAGCTGCTCTCACAACTGCGGCGCCAACAACTGCGGCCCCAACAACTGCGGCTCCCACAACTGTGGCTCCCACAACGGCAGCTCTCACAACTGCGGCCCCAACAACTGCGGCTCCCACAACTGCTGCACCCACAACTGCGGCCCCAACAACTGCGGGACCAACAACTGTGGTTCTCACAACAGCTGCCTCAACAACTATTGCACCCACAACTGCGGGACCAACAACTGCAGGCTCAACAACAGCTGCTCTCACAACTACGGCTCCAACAACGGCAGCTCCCACAACTGCGGCTCCCACAACGGCAGCTCCCACAACTGCGGCTCCCACAACAGCTGCCTTAACAACTGCTGCACCCACAACTGCGGCCCCAACAACTGCAGGCTCAACAACAGTTGCTCTCACAACTGCGGCTCCAACAACAGCTGCCCCAACAACTGTGGCTCCCACAACTACGGCTCCAACGACAGCAGCTCCCACAACTGCAGCTCCAACGACGGCAGCTTCCACAACAGCGGCTCCCACAACGGCTGCTCTCACAACTGCAGCTCCCACAACTGCGGCTCCAACGACGGCAGCTTCCACAACTGTGGCTCCCACAACAGCTGCCTTAACAACTGCTGCACCCACAACTGCGGCCCCAACAACTGCAGGTTCAACAACAGCTGCTCTCACAACTGCGGCTCCAACAACAGCTGCCCCAACAACTGTGGCTCCAACAACTGCAGGCTCAACAACAGCTGCTCTCACAACTGCGGCTCCAACAACAGCTGCCTCAACAACTGCTGCACCCACAACTGCGGCCCCAACAACTGTGGCTCCCACAACGGCAGCTCCCACAACTGTGGCTCCCACAACGGCAGCTCTCACAACTGCGGCCCCCACAACTGCGGCTCCCACAACAGCTGCTCTCACAACTGCGGCTCCAACAACAGCTGCCTCAACAACTGCTGCACCCACAACTGCGGCCCCAACAACTGCGGCTCCAACGACGGCAGCTCCCACAACAGTGGCTCCCACAACGGCGGCTCTCACAACTGCGGCTCCCACAACTGCGGCCCCAACAACTGCAGGCTCAACAACAGCTGCTCTCACAACTGCGGCCCCAACAACTGCAGGCTCAACAACAGCTGCTCTCACAACTGCGGCTCCAACAACAGCTGCCCCAACAACTGTGGCTCCCACAACAGCTGCCTCAACAACTGTTGCACCCACAACTGCGGGACCAACAACTGCAGACTCAACAACAGCTGCTCTCACAACTGCGGCTCCAACAACAGCTGCCCCAACAACTGTGGCTCCCACAACTACGGCTCCAACGACAGCGGCTCCCACAACGGCTGCTCTCACAACTGCGGCTCCAACAACAGCTGCCCCAACAACTGTGGCTCCCACAACAGCTGCCTCAACAACTGTGGCTCCCACAACAGCTGCCTCAACAACTGTTGCACCCACAACTGCGGGACCAACAACTGCAGGCTCAACAACAACAGCTCTCACAACTACGGCTCCAACGACAGCAGCTCCCACAACTGTGGCCCCAACAACTGCAGGCTCAACAACAGCTGCTCTCACAACTACGGCTCCATCAACGGCAGCTCCCACAACTGTGGCCCCAACAACTGTTGCCCCAACGACGGCGGCTCCAACAACTGCGGCCCCAACAACTGTGGCTCCCACAACGGCGGCTCCCACAACTGTGGCTCCCACAACTGTGGCTCCCACAACAGCTGTTCTCACAACGGCGGCTCCCACAACTGTGGCTCCCACAACGGCAGCTCCCACAACTGTGGCTCCCACAACGGCAGCTCCCACAACTGCGGCCCCCACAACTGCGGCTCCCACAACAGCTGCTCTCACAACTGCGGCTCCAACAACAGCTGCCTCAACAACTGCTGCACCCACAACTGCGGCACCCACAACTGCGCCCTCAACAACAGCTGCTCTCACAACTATGGCTCCAACGACAGCAGCTCCCACAACTGTGGCTCCCACAACGGCAGCTCCCACAACAGCGGCCCCAACAACTGCAGGCTCAACAACAGCTGCTCTCACAACAAAGGCTCCAACAACGGCAGCTCCCACAACTGCGGCCCCAACAACTGCGGCTCCAACGACGGCAGCTCCCACAACAGCGGCTCCCACAACGGCTGCTCTCACAACTGCGGCTCCAACAACTGTGGCTCCCACAACAGCTGCCTTAACAACTGCTGCACCCACAACTGCGGCCCCTACAACTGCAGGTTCAACAACAGCTGCTCTCACAACTGCGGCTCCAACAACAGCTGCCCCAACAACTGTGGCTCCAACAACTGCAGACTCAACAACAGCTGCTCTCACAACTGCGGCTCCAACAACAGCTGCCTCAACAACTGCTGCACCGACAACTGCGGCCCAAACAACTGCAGGCTCAACAACAGCTGCTCTCACAACTGCAGCACCAAAAACTGCGGCTCCCACAACTGCGGCTTCTACAACTGCGGCTCCCACAACGGCAGCTCTCACAACTGAGGCTCCAACAACTGCTACCCCAACAACTGCTGCACCCACAACTGCAGGCTCAACAACAGCTGCTCTAACAACTACGGCTCCATCAACGGCAGCTCCCACAATTGTGGCCCCAACAACTGCGGCTCCCACAACTGCGGCTCCCACAACTGTGGCTCCCACAACGGCAGCTCTCACAACTGCGGCCCCCACAACTGCGGCTCCCACAACGGCAGCTCTCACAACTGCAGCCCCAACAACAGCTGCTCTCACAACTGCGGCTCTAACAACAGTTGCCTCAACAACTGCTGCACACACAACTGCAGCCCCCACAACTGCGGCTCCCACAACGGCAGCTCTCACAACTGCGGCTCCAACAACTGCCGCTCCCACAACTGCTGCACCCACAACTGCGGCCCCAACAACTGCGGCCCCAACGACGGCCCCAACAACTGCAGCCCCAACAACTGCGGCCCCAACGACGGTGGCTCCAACAACTGCGGCCCCAACAACTGCGGCTCCCACAACTGCGGTTCCCACAACTGTGGCTCCCACAACGGCAGCTCTCACAACTGCGGCTCCCACAACAGCTGCCTCAACAACTGTTGCATCCACAACTGCGGCCCCAACAACTGCAGGCTCAACAACAGCTGCTCTCACAACTGCGGCGCCAACAACTGCGGCCCCAACAACTGCGGCTCCCACAACTGTGGCTCCCACAACGGCAGCTCTCACAACTGCGGCCCCAACAACTGCGGCTCCCACAACTGCTGCACCCACAACTGCGGCCCCAACAACTGCGGGACCAACAACTGTGGTTCTCACAACAGCTGCCTCAACAACTATTGCACCCACAACTGCGGGACCAACAACTGCAGGCTCAACAACAGCTGCTCTCACAACTACGGCTCCAACAACGGCAGCTCCCACAACTGCGGCTCCCACAACGGCAGCTCCCACAACTGCGGCTCCCACAACAGCTGCCTTAACAACTGCTGCACCCACAACTGCGGCCCCAACAACTGCAGGCTCAACAACAGTTGCTCTCACAACTGCGGCTCCAACAACAGCTGCCCCAACAACTGTGGCTCCCACAACTACGGCTCCAACGACAGCAGCTCCCACAACTGCAGCTCCAACGACGGCAGCTTCCACAACAGCGGCTCCCACAACGGCTGCTCTCACAACTGCAGCTCCCACAACTGCGGCTCCAACGACGGCAGCTTCCACAACTGTGGCTCCCACAACAGCTGCCTTAACAACTGCTGCACCCACAACTGCGGCCCCAACAACTGCAGGTTCAACAACAGCTGCTCTCACAACTGCGGCTCCAACAACAGCTGCCCCAACAACTGTGGCTCCAACAACTGCAGGCTCAACAACAGCTGCTCTCACAACTGCGGCTCCAACAACAGCTGCCTCAACAACTGCTGCACCCACAACTGCGGCCCCAACAACTGTGGCTCCCACAACGGCAGCTCCCACAACTGTGGCTCCCACAACAGCTGCTCTCACAACTGCGGCTCCAACAACAGCTGCCTCAACAACTGCTGCACCCACAACTGCGGCCCCAACAACTGCGGCTCCAACGACGGCAGCTCCCACAACAGCGGCTCCCACAACGGCGGCTCTCACAACTGCGGCTCCCACAACTGCGGCCCCAACAACTGCAGGCTCAACAACAGCTGCTCTCACAACTGCGGCCCCAACAACTGCAGGCTCAACAACAGCTGCTCTCACAACTGCGGCTCCAACAACAGCTGCCCCAACAACTGTGGCTCCCACAACAGCTGCCTCAACAACTGTTGCACCCACAACTGCGGGACCAACAACTGCGGCTCCCACAACGGCAGCTCTCACAACTGCAGCCCCAACAACAGCTGCTCTCACAACTGCGGCTCTAACAACAGTTGCCTCAACAACTGCTGCACACACAACTGCAGCCCCCACAACTGCGGCTCCAACAAAGGCAGCTCTCACAACTGCGGCTCCAACAACTGCGGCTCCCACAACTGCTGCACCCACAACTGCGGCCCCAACAACTGCGGCCCCAACGACGGCCCCAACAACTGCAGCCCCAACAACTGCAGCCCCAACAACTGCGGCCCCAACGACGGTGGCTCCAACAACTGCGGCCCCAACAACTGCAGCTCCCACAACTGCGGTTCCCACAACTGAGGCTCCCACAATGGCAGCTCTCACAACTGCGGCTCCCACAACAGCTGCCTCAACAACTGTTGCATCCACAACTGCGGCCCCAACAACTGCAGGCTCAACAACAGCTGCTCTCACAACTGCGGCGCCAACAACTGCGGCCCCAACAACTGCGGCTCCCACAACTGCGGCTCCCACAACTGCTGCACCCACAACTGCGGCCCCAACAACTGCGGGACCAACAACTGTGGTTCTCACAACAGCTGCCTCAACAACTATTGCACCCACAACTGCGGGACCAACAACTGCAGGCTCAACAACAGCTGCTCTCACAACTACGGCTCCAACAACGGCAGCTCCCACAACTGCGGCTCCCACAACGGCAGCTCCCACAACTGCGGCTCCCACAACAGCTGCCTTAACAACTGCTGCACCCACAACTGCGGCCCCAACAACTGCAGGCTCAACAACAGTTGCTCTCACAACTGCGGCTCCAACAACAGCTGCCCCAACAACTGTGGCTCCCACAACTACGGCTCCAACGACAGCAGCTCCCACAACTGCGGCTCCCACAACAGCTGCCTCAACAACTGTTGCACCCACAACTGCGCGACCAACAACTGCAGGCTCAACAACAGCTGCTCTCAGAACTACGGCGCCAACAACTGCGGCCCCAACAACTGCGGCTCCCACAACTGTGGCTCCCACAACGGCAGCTCTCACAACTGCGGCCCCAACAACTGCGGCTCCCACAACTGCTGCACCCACAACTGCGGCCCCAACAACTGCGGGACCAACAACTGTGGTTCTCACAACAGCTGCCTCAACAACTATTGCACCCACAACTGCGGGACCAACAACTGCAGGCTCAACAACAGCTGCTCTCACAACTACGGCTCCAACAACGGCAGCTCCCACAACTGCGGCTCCCACAACGGCAGCTCCCACAACTGCGGCTCCCACAACAGCTGCCTTAACAACTGCTGCACCCACAACTGCGGCCCCAACAACTGCAGGCTCAACAACAGTTGCTCTCACAACTGCGGCTCCAACAACAGCTGCCCCAACAACTGTGGCTCCCACAACTACGGCTCCAACGACAGCAGCTCCCACAACTGCGGCTCCCACAACAGCTGCCTCAACAACTGTTGCACCCACAACTGCGCGACCAACAACTGCAGGCTCAACAACAGCTGCTCTCAGAACTACGGCTCCAACAACGGCAGTTCTCACAACTGCGGCTCCCACAACTGTGGCCCCAACAACTGTTTCCCCAACGACGGCGGCTCCAACAACTGCGGCCCCAACAACTGCGGCTCCCACAACGGCAGCTCCCACAACTGTGGCTCCCACAACGGCAGCTCTCACAACTGCGGCCCCCACAACTGCGGCTCCCACAACAGCTGCTCTCACAACTGCGGCTCCAACAACAGCTGCCTCAACAACTGCTGCACCCACAACTGCGGCCCCAACAACTGCGGCTCCAACGACGGCAGCTCCCACAACAGTGGCTCCCACAACGGCGGCTCTCACAACTGCGGCTCCCACAACTGCGGCCCCAACAACTGCAGGCTCAACAACAGCTGCTCTCACAACTGCGGCCCCAACAACTGCAGGCTCAACAACAGCTGCTCTCACAACTGCGGCTCCAACAACAGCTGCCCCAACAACTGTGGCTCCCACAACTACGGCTCCAACGACAGCGGCTCCAACGACAGCGGCTCCCACAACGGCTGCTCTCACAACTGCGGCTCCAACAACAGCTGCCCCAACAACTGTGGCTCCCACAACAGCTGCCTCAACAACTGTGGCTCCCACAACAGCTGCCTCAACAACTGTTGCACCCACAACTGCGGGACCAACAACTGCAGGCTCAACAACAACAGCTCTCACAACTACGGCTCCAACGACAGCAGCTCCCACAACTGTGGCCCCAACAACTGCAGGCTCAACAACAGCTGCTCTCACAACTACGGCTCCATCAACGGCAGCTCCCACAACTGTGGCCCCAACAACTGTTGCCCCAACGACGGCGGCTCCAACAACTGCGGCCCCAACAACTGTGGCTCCCACAACGGCGGCTCCCACAACTGTGGCTCCCACAACGGCGGCTCCCACAACTGTGGCTCCCACAACGGCTGTTCTCACAACGGCGGCTCCCACAACTGCGGCTCCCACAACGGCAGCTCCCACAACTGTGGCTCCCACAACGGCAGCTCCCACAACTGCGGCTCCCACAACTGCGGCTCCCACAACAGCTGCTCTCACAACTGCGGCTCCAACAACAGCTGCCTCAACAACTGCTGCACCCACAACTGCGGCCCCCACAACTGCGGCCCCAACAACTGCGGGACCAACAACTACAGGCTCAACAACAGCTGCTCTCACAACAACGGCTCCAACGACAGCAGCTCCCACAACTGTGGCTCCCACAACTACGGTTCCAACGACAGCAGCCCCCACAACTGCGGGTCCCACAACTGAGGCTCCAACAACTGTTGCACCAACAACTGCGGCCCCCACAACTGCGGCTCCAACAACAGCTGACTCAACAACTGCTGCACCCACAACTGCGGCCCCAACAACTGCGGCTCCAACGATAGCGACCCCCACACCTATGGCTCCAAACCAAGGCTTGTGACGCCATGATTTTTCTATTTTTATCTTTCCTTTTCTTTCCACACTGTCAACAATACAGGAATTATGAAATATGCATTAAAGAAATACGTGATGGGTTAAGCTCACACTGACAAAGAAAGATCATAGTATTTATTTTGACCCTAAGCATATTGTACCCCTTTGATTGGGTACTGAAACTGAAAACAATGTCCATTAACATCAGAAAATAATTGTAGACCATGTAATGGATAATATAGTCAATACAGAAACTAATTGACTTCATAAGTCATACATAGCTATTACTAATCTTCAGATATCTAGTTGGGCTTTTACATGTAAAGTGTAACTAAAACATAAAGCTTCACTCATGAAAACTATAATACAATACAAATACGGAGATACAGTCAATCAGATCACACATTTCATATACCACAGTAGACAAGTGGAGACACCAAGGTTAATAACATTTCAATTAGCAAAAATTGGGTACATTCTTGGTTTTCTTTTTGCTAGCAATGAACCTTTGTAGTAAAATATTTTATATCTGGAATTAATTTTATTTCAGTATTTTACAGTCGCCATTCACCACGCTAATCGTGACTTTGTTACTGCCTTGTCTTTGGATGTATATGGAAAGAGGCTTTGAGGATAGACTGTTAAAACTATTTTGTTTTTTAATTCCTACAGGCTTTGTATTACTGGCCCTTCAGATGAGGATAACTGTGTTTGGAGAGGTTAGCAATGGAACCATCACTGAACGTGTTAATGAGGTATGTAAAACACAATGTGTAAATTAACCGTTTAGCGAAGGCTCTTCAGCGAACATTATCAATGATGATGCATTCACACATGATAGAGGGTGGGGTGACAGGAATGAGATGAATCTCCTGATGTATATTCTCTGTGTTTTCTCTCAATTTAGTTCTTTGAAAAGCAGCTCCTGAATGGAACAGCTCACAGAATCAACGTGGTAAAGATTCAAAAGGAAAGAGTTGCCCCATAGAAGCTTCATGTTGATGTCTAAAGACAGCGGTTCAAGGTTATGCTGGTAGAATTGTTACTCCACTTCTTCTGCGTCTTTATCATTATTATTGTCAAACTCTTGGGTCAACATGAGGACCCATTTTCACTCTATAATCCCTGAACAACATCTCCATGAACTGAAGATGTGCATTGAATGTGCACAGTAGAATGGGAAGCTCAAACCAAGCAGTGTGATCTGTCAAAGAGGTTTCAAACAGGTTTCAATAATTCACATGCTCTGTAACTGGAGGAGGAGCTGCCAGGAAACACTTCCCCCTTTCATCATGAATGAGGAAACGTTTCACACAAACACTGGCAACAATAACCTTGGTGAGTGTCTCATAGTGTATGATGACGATTGAACCGTGAAAAGGAAAGAATTAATGGTCCGTCAGATGTTGCTGACAAAATGCACATGTTCTCGGAATATGAATCTGGTTTTCTTGTGCCAACAATAAGCTTATAAAATGTATCTTCTTAAGCAGAGTGTGAATGCACTGCAAGGGTCTGCAGCAAAAAAATTATTTTATGCCCTTTACTTTCACTTCAGGCTATATAGCATTATAGACTTTCTGGATTTGCTTTGATGTAACACTAGATTTATAAGACAAGATTAACATTTCATGTTGTGTGTTGCTATTTAAATAAATGAATGAAGAGACATCTATTTGAAGTACTTATTCTTTGTATGTTTTAATAAATCTTTCAAAAAGAATCTTGTTAATCCTTTGATTTTAAAGCAAATATAATTATAAATACACATGCATTGTCCAGATCTGCTTCAAAACATGTGAAAATACAAAAAAAGTTTAATATCTGAAAAATGTTAATGAATTGCCATTCATTTTGTAAAACATTTCCTCAATATATCAATGTATAAATATCAGCTAACCCTAACCCAGAGAGAAGGCAAGAGACTAGTTCTTTGTAAGATGTCAAGAAGACGCAGTGTGGTGCAATCTTTATCAGTTTAGTATCTTGGATTAACTATTAAAAGATTAAAACATGGATGATAATCTTAACTGAAGAATTCATCTATGGAGTTTCCTTTATCTGTGTCAACAACTGATTACAGTGTGTTGACATAATTCATCATATCTGATCCACAACAGCCAAAACTGGTAAACCATTCCTTCCTATTCTTCTGAAAGATGAAACAAAACGAATGAAAGCTTGTGTAGAGCTGCTGTTATACTCTGAATGAATAAAGCCTTAAACAATACAAACACTGATCGAGGCTTACTAATCAGGTCGGATGAGTCATAGTGACAAACTGTTCACAGACCAGCACTGCTTGGCTTTCTTTACAGTCACACTGTTCGTATTTCACAGAAATCTTTGAGCTCCACAAAGTCAAATTCAGCAGGACCTCAATGATCCATCCACTTCAGAATCTATGCAGCCAGCCTCTCCGCCTCCCGTCCGGCCTTCACGCACGGCTCTGCTCAGCAGCGCCGACAGCTCTGCAGCCCCCGCTGCTCCCCTCGGCAGGCAGAGCTCCAGGGCGCAGGTGGAGGCGTGAGGCCGCCGCGCGCCTGACGTGCTCACGTCCTGGAAAATGTATTTAAGGGGAGGTGAATGAGACAACAAAGTTCATCTCTCATCTTCCTAACTGTGAAATTCGACCTCAAAATACTTTACCGTTTCATTTTAAATAACATTGACTTGAGATTATTATAGTATTATAATGAAAGAAAAGTTGAGTATCCTGTCAACAATTTGAATTGGCTGGAAAAATATTTACACAAATGTAGATGTTTTCAGACCTCCTGTTTCTTTAGCATTTAAAAATGAATTGGTCGCCTTTGTAAAATCCTCAGACATGTTAACAGTGCTTTTATCAATAAACTATTAGTTGGAAAAGTCTCGAGCCTAGTTACAAAAATGCAGAGGAGCATGACTCAGCTTGAGGAGACTTTGCACTCTTCCTGCCGGTCGCTGTTAAACTGTGATCCCAGCTCTCTGGGGGTTGGAGATGCACTCAGCTGTGTTATCACTAGCGACCCCTACCAGCAGGGGCCAGTTAAGAGTCGCGAGTCAGGAGTCAGCAGGCAGTCAATAGCAGGATAACACAGGCAGGGCCCTAATAGCACTGGTCCAGTGAGGACAACAGGGAGGACAGTCCTGCATGTCATTCATCAGTTTGTAGCATACAGGGATTTAACAACGGCTGGCTTGTGAGATAGATACCAACCTGGGAGTAAAAACGTAGGGAGATCAATCTGGGGAACCCGAGAGGAGGCAGATGATCAGCTCCAGTGATGAAGACGAGGAGGTCTTCAAAGGAAAAATCTACCTTACCATCTGATTGTGCACATGGAAACATTTGAGTTAAAAGCTTCTCATAGTAAACCCTGACACACCTTTTCAATGCATCGCTCCGTTCTTACCGCTGACCAAAGCAAGGACCGTCTGCCAGTGTCCGGCTGTCGCCTCCTCGGTCGGCCTCAGCCGGCTGTCTGGACGGCTGTAGCAGACGGTGAAAAGCCGTTTGAACTCCTCCACGGTCAGAGGCTGCTGCTGTGCGCTCGTCATCACAGGCACAAACTCCTCCCAGTTGGACTGTACCGTTTCCCACAATCCACCACAGCTGTTCAGTCCCTCTGTGAACTGGGAGATCATACTGGCCACCCTGAAGGACAGCAGACGGGCTGTGGGAGGGTTTCATTGGCTCACTCGGCTTTGTTATAGGATATGCTAATTGGCGTTTGCTAAGTAATGAAACGGCACAGATTTCTTTTACTGTTCTGATGACATCATTTAATACAAATTAAACTGCAAGACTTAGAGACACAAGATCAAAGGCCAATGAGTCCTAAAATAAAAAAAAGTTACACCACACTCCAAACCAGTGCATGGGGCGAGAACTACAAGTGTGTGATCTGCGTTTGTGTGTCAAACCTGTGGTAGATGTAGTGTTTGACCAGGCGGACATAGATGGATGGTAGTTCATCAGAATGGACTGAATTGACTGCAGGGATCCCAGCGCTCGACACCCAGTCACACAGACTGGGAGAAAGCAGCTTCACATCGGTACAACTGTGCATCTACAAGAGGAGCATTAATGCTGTGTGTGTGTGTGTGTGTGTGTGTGTGTGTGTGTGTGTGTGTGTGTGTGTGTGTGTGTGTGTGTGTGTGTGTGTGTGTGTGTGTGTGTGTGTGTGTGTGTGGTGGACAGTTGGGAGTTGACAGAAAACAAGGGTCTGAAATGGAAATGCTGGAAGCAAACAGGTTTGTGGTCAAGTTCTCTCTAATTAGGTGGAACTGTGTCAATTCAAAACAAAAATCTGGAAAGCAGTCTCTCATCCGTACAGATAAACACTGGATTAATTCACCATGTTGTTTTTCACCACCTATTGTTTATAGCTTTATATTCAATACAACTGAAACTATGACACGCAGCAGTGCATCACATTAATCACAGCAATCTAAAATTGATTGGACCTACTTCTTCAATTCCTCTGTCTGAAGTACAGGTGAGTGAGACGTCTGCGTGTTTGTTACCTGCTGCAGCCTGATCTGTGCTTCAGCATCAACAATGTCCCTCCAGCTGAAGTCCTCCAACGATGGATTCTGGCCACAAACCAACTGTGACAATAAAACAATACGATGACTCAGAGAATATCAAAAACAACTAAGCTGCTAGGAATGATACACAATGTGCTTTAAATGCTGCGATTTAGGAAACGTTCCATCTACATAAGACAATGCACACCACCTGGAAAAGTGCAGGGTGTAAACAACGGGGTCCAGGCCCGCCCTGAGTCAGAGACCAGCCAATCAGAACGCCTGCTTCGTAATACTTCCCGTCTTCAAGAGCTTCAAGATCGCAGGTCAGGAACAGACGCCCCGGATGACCCTCAAACACAGAACTCTGCTGCAGCTCCAGCAGAGTCAGCCTGTGAGAGGAGAGGACACGGTCAGGACCACTACGAAGAACGAACACGTCTTCTCTACTAAACAACACATTAGTGCTCCAGATGAATCACTTGGTCAAACAGAACATCATCTGGAAATGTCTGGCTATTACATCAGCAATGAATGTGACAATGTGTTGCTCTCCTTGGCTTTTCATCATTGTAATAATAATGATCAATATTCTTGGTTTTGGTATGTTGGTCAAGCAGCACATCTGAATATGTTGCTCTGGGAATCACAATTTTGATTTATTATAATTTCAAAATAAAAATCAGCAGGTTCATTGATAAAGAAGAACAAACATCTGTTTGTTACAGCATGATCATTTTTGTGATGATAATCATTTTGACAGGAATTTCATCCTCAAATAATATAATAAGTCAGTCTAAAACATTTATATTGGCTCTCATGCGAATAAATAATCAAGCAAAGAATAACATGAAGCAAGTATTACTCTGTTTTCATAACTCTTTAAACTACATTCAATAAAGAACACCAGAGACCGATGACAGCTCTGTTCATATTTCACAGTCAATAATCATAATAATGATCAAAACCTAAAGAAGTCTCTGAGAGGTCCGTCACGGCCGTCCGTCTCCTCTCCACTGAAGGAGACGATGGGCGTCGTCTGGAAACAGAAGTCTGGCCTCCTCACCACCTCCAGAGCGCTGTGGAGCAGGTCCTCCCTCCTCACCTGGACGTGGGTTTCTACGCCTCGACCCACGTTCTCCCGTCTGAACAGCCTCAGGATGGAGTCCAGGTCGTGTGAGCACTGCTCACCACAGAGACAGATTTGAAGGAGATGGAGAGGAAATGGTGTCCTTCCTGTCCTAGCTTCTTGGACTATTGGAAAAACTTTTGAAGATTTGGTGAAAAAGTTGGATTTGTACGTTTTTCTAAACCCACCTCCTCTGAGGAGCTGGAAACACATGGTTGGGTCCGACTTCCCAGCTGATCGTCTTTGTCCGAGCAGCTCTCTGTGACGTTCCCCCGGCAAAACTCCTTCCTTCCAAAAGATAACGCACATTCATATTCAGGGAATTCAATTATACGGTTCACCATTTATCATTTTTAAACATTCCTCTTCCTCACCTGGTCACCACAGGTGTCTCGCTTGCTGACTTCTCAGATTCCGCCTGTTGAGAGAAGAGTGTATAATTAATGCACTTTAGAAGAAGCATGTAAAAGTTAAATCAATGACTTTGCTTTCATATATTGCTGAAAACTACATTAACATTAAGGGAACTCAGAGACTGTCACAACCATTATTTGTATGCGATACACCCACAGCACTGAATCCATATCTGGATTCACGTCACATACCAAAAGACAGACGTCAATCATTTTGGAATCATGGCGAAGCTACTGTAATGTGTGCATTTCATTTTACAGATCCTGTCTCTCTCACACACACACACACACACACACACACACACACACACACACACACACACACACACACACACACACACACACACACACACGGCAAAGCAGTTGGAGGATGAATCAGACTCTTTCATTTGGTTAACGTCTTTAATTAATGACGTCGTTATGGAGGAAGATTTAAATGGGACTAAAAACATGAGTCACATCTTTAGAAATGTACTTTAATTAATCATAACTGCTGAAAGGTTTTACAGTTTTAAGGAGAAACAGAGCAGCCGTGGTTCACCTGTGGGTAGTCCCGTTGGCTCAGGATGTACAAAGCACCATGTCCAGAGGTCCTGAGTACCTGCTCTCCAGTCCAGCCCTCTGCAGGAGAGTCTGGGACAAACAGCACCCCGGATCCCATGACACACTGGAACCACACACACCGTCAGACATGCATACCAAAATGTGGAAGAACAGGAAGGAAACTCTCCAGATTCACTGTCGGATGCTAAACTTAATCCTACATTCGATCTTTATTTATAACCCGAGACCTCGACAGGAAGAGTGAACCATCAAATATGAAGTCCAACCCCCACAGGGACAGAAACACACACCTGTAGAAATGTGAAGGAGAACTTTTGTCCGGCTCGTTTCACAAACCGCCCCCGGAAGAGCGCCGCCAGACGACTCTCCATCTGATTGGCCGACCAATCGTAATCGATGGAGATGCGAGCGGTCAGTCCCATGGCCGCTAGAGCTGCGTGTTCTCCGCCTCGAGGAACAGTGTGTCTGAAAGGACAATAGAATATTCATATACATCAACCTTTAGATTGAGGTCACTGGCGTCACATCTAGATAAAGATCATTTAAATGGCAGTTTGCCTCATTGACAGTTTGGCTTAGAGTGTCCAAAATGGAGAGGGTTCAGCCTCTGAGGATTTCATTGTGATCCATAGAACATATGGACTAGTTGTTGCTTTACAGAGGAAAGGTCCGTCGGGTCACAGCAAACTTTAGGATTCATCCTCTCAGGAACTTCAGAAAATGTCACGGAAAATTAAATAAAAATAAATAAACTAAGACGTATCAAGGACTAATAGTGGTGCTGGAGAAAAAGGTTCAAGGGGTCACAACATGTTAAGAGTCATCAAAAAGAGACCATGAACATCCATACCAATATGGCCAGTGTGTTAGAATGTTTAGGAGAAGTCCTACATACCAGTCCCAACAAGCAACAACAACCCACGTAGTCCTCACAAGCGCTTACAAGAGAGGAGGACGGGAAAGAGGATCTTACACTACAATAACACCTTTCACCTCTCCAGCTGTGCCAGGTCGTATCCTCTGGGGAGACAGACCACATCTTTGACCACCAGTCCCGTCTTCTGCAGCGTCGGTCTTTTCCACTTCAGACGACCGGCTTTGTTTGGAGACGGCTACGGCACACAGACGTCCCACGAAACGAATCAAACGGACATACGGGGAGATCAGACACATTGTTAAGACACACAGCTTCTCATGTTGTAAATGTGTTGCTCTTTCAATGCACAACCATCCAGGATGAGGACAAGAAGTCTTGAATGATTAGTTGATAAAATAACATCTTGCTAGGAAGGCAACCGATTGGGCTCTTGGGCCGTTATTTCCTGACATTTTGTTCAATAAGCATACATGTGAAAATAAGCAAAAATACCACGTAAGCAGACATGCCTGAAACGTTCCACACTGATAAGAGACGTGTTGATTGATTGAATCAGTAAACACCATTTGTTTGCTTTCAGTCTTTCTGTAAGGGCTCAAGATTAGTGCACAACAACCCTCGACCTCATGAGATGATGCTGTTATATTATTGAGATGGAAGGGAGCAGAGCACCAACAGCAGAAACACTCCCATCTTCCATGTTTGCACACGCTACCGCGCTGAACTGCTGAGAAACAAACATTGTGATCAGCTGATCAGGAAATGACAAAACAACACCTGAGCTGACGCTACCAGGGTTATGATGGAAGGATCATCTGGTTTTAGAGCCACTCGCTCAGTCACTTTGAGGGGAGGAAACACCTGAACGGAGGAAAGGAAAGAGAACGCGGTTATTTTGGTTGAGAAGTTTCTATTTTGAATGTATTCATTTATTTACGTACCTCCATTTCTATCTCAGTTTCCTCCATGAACCCTGGGAAAGGGGGGCAGTGCTCGACCTCCGTCTGCTGCCTGAGCGGTGGGGTCTGGACCGCTGGCTCTGGTTCCTCCACACAGTCGGGTACCAGAGGATGCTCCAAGTGTTTCTGGGTTAAAAAACAGAAACATAAAATGAATGATTCACCATAACAATGACTTGGTATTTAATGCAACAAAGTGTTGCTCCGTCTCTTGTTCCAGTCCTCGTCAAACATGCAGCATGCATTTGGGATTTGGTTGATTTAAACCTTTACTGTGAACCTCAGTACTTGGTAGTCCTTCAGTCTGAAGGTACGAGGTCACATTCTGGGGTCTACCTGCAGAACATACCGTTTGGACTTTCTATGAATTAGAACAGGGCATTACTAAATACATGAAGCAGTCTGAGGACCACCACAGTCTGGTTGTCGTTTTAATTTCTGAGTCAACCTGAACGCTCAGATGCAATTAGACAGAAGACACACCTGGTCACAGGTCTGTCCGTCCTTCGTCTCCTGCGTTGACGTCTCCATGCAGGGCTCCCCTGAAGAGAACAGCTCCATCTCAATGTTTTCTGTGAAGGCCAGCAAAGCCACGTTCTTCACGCTCAGCTTCATCTCCTCTGATGGGACTTTGTCGCTCCACTCCTTGTCAGAACAAACTGCTCTTCACTCTTCCTTTACTTAATCTTCTCTGACCTGTTTGGGTTGTGTCCTCGCTCCAGCCTTAGCCTTCCTTTGCTCTCTCCTTACTGATTTTCATCTACTTGATCTCTTGTCCATTGATATGTTCTACCGCTTTCTACTGCCTCTCTAGTATCTCCCCCCCCTCCAAACATCTAACCAGCTGAGCTCTGATTACCTCAAGCTGAGCTCTATCAGAGTCAAACGCTATGATTGGCTCAGAGTTGAGCTCTCCAGATGCGATTGGTTCTGTGGTCTGTGCTGAAGTTCTCATTGGTTGAGAGGTTTGTGAAATAGCTCTGGTTGGTTCTGCAGTTCCTTCAGAGTCACATGTTGGCCTGTTGTTGTGGTTGGAGCTTTTAAATTGTTTGAATGTGTTGAAATGAGTTTTGGATGGCTCATTAAGGTCAGGTAGACAATACAGAAGCTTCATTAACATTAATCAACCCCTCGTGTTTCCTCATTGAGTGATTGATTCAGTACCCGTCACTGAAGCAATCACGGGAACCAAATACTATCGTAGAAAATGAAAACCCATTTAACATGAATACTTTGGTCTCTTCTTCTTTAGTGTCTTTGGTAATCACTTAAAGTGGGACATCTTGAACTCTGTATTCAGCAGATACCACAGGAATTATCTAATCACGTGTGCTGCTGGCTCAAACAATACGATCTAGAATCTGTGAGTCAGACGACTGAGCTGTCAGCAGCTCAAGTGATCTTTGACAACTTCCTGCAGTCAAACTCAAGTTCGCAAGAAACCCAACACCTATTGACTGACATGAGTCACGTACACCACGACTGAAGAGAAGGAATCGACTGTTTGACTTCAGATGTTTCTTGTGAATCAAGTGAAAGAACACGGGACCAACAAAACATTTTGACGGACTCGTTACTGCAGTTTGGATCAGATATATTTGGATAAAACTCAAATACTCGCTGCTTGAGTGAGAACAATCTCACATGACAAGGTTTCTAACACAACAGTGGCAATAAAAACTCAACAGAACAGGAAGGGCTGACTAGAATATGTCAAGACAGCTGCTGCATAATGAAACACAACATGTTCTCATATTCCAAGGTTATGCGAGTTGGAGAACAAAACATGACAAGGTTCTTTTGTTTGTTTACACAGAATCAACAATGGTTTAAGAACAAAATGTGGTGATGGAGGCCGCAGCTTTAAACGCTTTAAACTTATGACAGGATTAGTTTAAGGACTACAAACTGTAAAAAGTAATGACACATTTAGTAGCTAGACATTTAAGATTATATCAACACATACAGTATGGCCCACAAGAAGACAAACTCATTCTTAAAATGCTACAAATATGACAATGCAAGTGGAAAACTCAGAAATGTGAAGAGTACAAACAAGTAAAAATCAAAGAAAAACGAAGCATATTGGATATATAGGTTGACATGCACCGGAAGGGAAACCTGAAACTCTGCATGACTTGCTCTATACACTGTAGTCTATTCTTATGTATCCTGCATATTCTATTCTCTTCTATGTCTACTTTGTCAGCTAAAAACACAGACGGGACGTCACCAGAGCGACTCAAACGTTGGTCTCGTATTAGTGCGATCATAAACGTACAAAAACCTGAACGCGATTGTCTGAGGACAAACAAAGTGCTGACAGCAGAGAGATCAGAGAGGGTCATGTTGAAGCAGTGTGTGTGTGTGTGTGTGTGTGTGTGTGTGTGTGTGTGTGTGTGTCTGTGTGAGTGTGTTTCAGGCCAGCAGGCGTCTCTGGCTACAGGTCAACAGGTAAGGCAGGAAATAGGAGGCGGCGCCGTCATCGGGCATCAGCTCCAGGAACTCTGTGGGGCTCGTCTCCATGGCAACCACTACCAGCGTCTCTGTTGGCATGTGAACCGGCCGGATAGAATCATCAACATCATCATCAGCTGATCTCAACATTATTTAATATTAAATAATAAATAACATCATGTGTTTGTTTCCTCCTAATTCCTAAGATGTTTTAATCATTTGAATTCATCATATTTTCTATATTCAGTAATCAGTTATATCTTCTGTAAACAATATTTACCTTCGTGAAGCTCTAAATGCTTCTGCCAGTAATAAACGTGAGGTTCATCTATCGATCTGTCTGTTGGCTTAAACAGGGGTCACATTGAAATAGCAGAACTCGTCATGTGACCGCCATGTGACCACCATGTGGCCACAAACAGCCCTGATTGACTTTCCTGATCTTTTTAGACTGTTGTCTAACCTGCTCGGTATTTCCTTCATCAGTAAAAACTCTGTTCAATCAGTCCAACATGACTCTGAGGAAACAGGAGAAGTTCTTTGACTAAACGATGTCGAGTGACCCTAACCTGTAAATACTGTAGATACAACCTGTAATATACGACACCGGGGTACTTTTGACAGACTGGTGGTGTTCGGAGAGAAGCGTCTACCTTTGAGAGCAGCCAATAGGATGCCGTTGTCTGCTGCAGCTCTCGTCCTGTTACAAAGCTCTGGGAGCAGCTTCTGCCACCACAACACCTGCAGAGGTTAGACGAGACAGACGAGGAAACGCTCCTCATGATCACCGGGTGTACAACGCAGAACATTCAGACGTGAGACGGAGACAACGTGACACATTCATACTGCTCGGTACAAACCATGTGTTTGTCTTGTAACTGGTGGTTAGCGTAGGCTATGATGGCCTGAGGACATCGGTCCAGCAGCTTTTCAATGCTGCCGTCGTACTGCCCCCTTCTGGTGGCGCAGAGGAGGTGCAGGCTGAAGCCCCACAAGGTTTCCTCTGAAAGACGCTCCATCAGAGGCACGACGGAGCCCACCGACAGGGACGGACCGCACAGGAGAGACTGCAGAGGAACAGTGGACTACAATCACTGGACACGTGTGGAGGACAGGGAGGCTATGTCACCTTCAAAATATTAAATAACTCAATCTCTGTGGGTGAGCAAAAGGTCTGGAGTCACTGCACTGTAGTCCTACTAACAGCTGGGTTCACATCTCCATACATGTCTTTCTCTGCCCTGCTTTACCATGAATATCTTATATTTTAATTTTTAATTTTAAAGTCTATTTTACACCTTGAAGGCAGATGGACACCTCTAGACGTGTTTTATGACATGTAGACGCAGCCTTGTGTTCACAGACAGATTACCTGCAGTTTGTAGAGCGCCTCCTGGTGGTGTGAGCTGGTGGTGTGTGCTGGGTTGAGAACGATGAGCCACGGGTACAGAGCCCCGTAATGAGAGCACGAGTTCATCTGAAACACACACAAACCCGCGTGATGAGAGCGATGTTCACATGAACTCATTCCGCGTCACGCTGGTGATACTCAACGATCGTGTTGGGCTGGTATTGGAATCTTGAACAGCTCCCGACCAAACAAAGAGCAGCTTCATGTCTAGCTACCGTACCAGATCGTCAGCGCTCTTCAGCGGCCGGCGTCTTGAAGGCGTGTGCGGTTCGTCGGTGTGTGTGTCCGAGGTTGTGTTTGTCAGCCGGTCGATGTAGACGGACGCCACTCGGAACAGAAGCTCCTGGATGATGGTTTCCTGTGAGGACGCCATGAGCATCGCCTCCCAGAAATCCACCTGTAAGCAGTTCTCACAGCCCAGCTCCTACACACACACACACACACACACACACACACACACACACACACACACACACACACACACACACAATATCTTGTAAGCTTGAAACCAACATGATAAATCACTTAAACTTCCCTTCTAGCCTCCTAGCTGTGAATTACCAGGTGCTAACGACACACACACACACACACACACACACACACACACACACACACACACACACACACACACACACACACACACACACACACACACACCTTGAATATGTGATCAGCCTGTTCCAGCTGGACTTTGTTGTTTTCGTGTAACGCCACCACGGCAGCCACCAGCAGTCCTGGTTGGGACTTTGCCAATTGGCGAGTCAACGCTGTGGGACGGACGCGTGCCTGCTGGCCTCCTCCTCCTCCTCCTCCTCCTCCTCCACCTCCTCCATGCAGCAACAGCCTCGGCTCCTCGATGAACCCGTACACCAGCAGCATCTGAACACAGACAGACAGTCCTCTGGAGTGACTCCTACATGTTGAACAGCTATTCATTGCTCCTGTGTCCATCAAACGTGTTCGTAAAGGAGACCTAGCAAACAAAGCAGCGTCGCGTCTTAAAACCAGCTCATGCACAGTGTCTTCACACACACACGCGCACGCACACACACACACACACACACACACACACACACACACACACACACACACCTCGGCGTGTCTTTCCATCAGATGCGTGTACTGTGGCAGGTCGTCCAGACGCAACATCATGGCCGCCATGGTGGTTGTCAAAGGCACAGACACGCCAGCTGTGTCTTCCAGATGTTGTAGGATCCGCAGCGTCTGGGCGGGACTGATGTTGATCAGGGACGGGCTGGCACAAACGCCGACGAGCTGTGAGGGCTCTGATTGGCTGAAAATGTCTATGACCTCATCAGCTGCCTCCTGCAGAAAGATGATTATTATTGTTCTTCAGTTTCCATATTTAATTATTGTCTATTTAACATCGGACTTTGGAGAACTGGTGGCAAACGTTTAGTTGTGATAAACTGATGCGGCGTACTTAATAATTACTAAATGACATGTTGAATAGACAATGTATGCTTCGTATTATAGACTTCTGAAGCTGAGGAGAGACTTGTCTACGTTAAGGTGCTTCTTAAGGTACCTTCTAAACACATCTCTTACAGCCTTACATGTTTTTATGTTTGTGTTCACCTGACTGAGGATCTGCTCCGTTTCTTCTAACAGGTAATGCTTCAGGTAGAAGAGGAAGCCGGGGCCGTAGGAGTGAGGGCTGCTGGGAAGCGGCCGGTTCCTGGCCATGATGTCAGTGACGGACAGACCGGACATCCTGTAGTACGGCAGAGCCTGGTGGCAGTCCTTCTGACTGCCCCTGACACAACAGAGGAGCACAGAACTACGACTGAAGTATCTGTAAGTCTACCAGCAGCACTGCTGATGATCAATACATCATATATTAAGACAGAAATACCAAACATTCATCTGAAGATGGACATTCTAATGACCGTTTTCCACTATTTTATAGATTCAAAAAAATTAAATAATAATAATTGGCAAATCATTCATTACCAAACATTGTTGTTCATTGCCGTCCCAAACAGAAGGGAACATACTTAAAGTACACACAGTAAGTACACATATGAGTATATCAGTGTATATCAAGAATACGGTCAATGAGTCTGGATTGTACAGCCCAAACGGCTAAATGTGACTAATATGCTCATCGTTCTGCTCTTGATGTTTTATCTTTTTATTTTACTTTTAATAATTATGGCGTTAAACCATTAAATTAAAAAACAGAAAAGACAAGATTTGAGGGTGTATTAAGTTACTCTTTAGGTATATTAATTCATAGGTAAGTGGTCACTAAATTTGCAAATCTAAATTTGTTGAACCTATTTCCGTGGTATAGGGGTGTGTGTGATGTGTGTGTGTGATGTGTGTGTGTGTGTGTGTGTGTGTGTGTGTGTGTGTGTGTGTGTGTGTGTGATGTGTGTGTGTGTGATATGTGTGTGATATGTGTGTGTTTGATGTGTGTGTGTGTGATATGTGTGTGTGATATGTGTGTGTGTGTGTGTGTGTGTGTGTGTGTGTGTGTGTGTGATGTGTGTGAGTGTGTGTGTGTGTGTGTGTGTGTGTGTGTGTGAGTGTGTGTGTGTGTGTGTGTGATGTGTGTGTGTGTGATGTGTGTGAGTGTGTGTGTGTGTGTGTGTGTGTGTGTGTGTGTGTGTGTGATGTGTGTGTGTGTGATGTGTGTGAGTGTGTGTGTGTGTGTGTGTGTGTGTGTGTGATGTGTGTGATGTGTGTGTGTGTGTGTGTGTGTGTGATGTGTGTGTGTGTGATGTGTGTGTGAGTGTGTGTGTGTGTGTGTGTGTGTGTGTGATGTGTGTGTGTGTGATGTGTGTGAGTGTGTGTGTGTGTGTGTGTGTGTGTGTGTGTGTGTGTGTGATGTGTGTGTGTGTGATGTGTGTGAGTGTGTGTGTGTGTGTGTGTGTGTGTGTGTGATGTGTGTGATGTGTGTGTGTGTGTGTGTGTGTGTGATGTGTGTGTGTGTGATGTGTGTGTGAGTGTGTGTGTGTGTGTGTGTGTGTGTGTGATGTGTGTGTGTGTGATGTGTGTGAGTGTGTGTGTGTGTGTGTGTGTGTGTGTGTGTGTGATGTGTGTGTGTGTGTGTGTGTGTGTGTGTTGTGTGTGATGTGTGTGTGTGTGTGTGATGTGTGTGTGATGTGTGTGATGTGTGTGTGTGTGTGTGTGTGATGTGTGTGTGATGTGTTATGTGTGTGTGTGTGTGTGTGTGTGTGTGTGTGTGTGTGTGATGTGTGTGTGTGATGTGTGTGAGTGTGTGTGTGTGTGTGTGTGTGTGTGTGTGTGTGTGTGTGTGTGTGTGTGTGTGTGTGATGTGTGTGTGTGTGTGTGTGTGTGTGTGTGATGTGTGTGTGTGTGTGATGTGTGTGTGTGTGTGAGATGTGTGTGATGTGTGTGTGTGTGATGTGTGTGTGTGTGTGTGTTGTGTGTGATGTGTGTGTGTGTGATGTGTGTGTGATGTGTGTGATGTGTGTGTGTGTGTGTGTGTGATGTGTGTGTGATGTGTGATGTGTCTGTGTGTGTGTGTGTGTGTGTGTGTGTGTGTGTGATGTGTGTGTGTGTGTGTGTGTGTGTGTGTGTGTGTGTGTGTGATGTGTGTGTGATGTGTTATGTGTGTGTGTGATGTGTGTGTGTGTGTGTGTGTGTGTGTGTGTGTGATGTGTGTGTGGTGTGTGTGATGTGTGTGTGTGTGTGTGTGTGTGTGTGTGTGTGTGTGATGTGTGTGTGATGTGTGTGATGTGTGTGTGGTGTGTGTGTGTGTGTGTGTGTGTGTGATGTGTGTGTGTGTGTGTGTGTGTGTGTGTGTGATGTGTGTGTGATGTGTGTGTGATGTGTGTGTGATGTGTGATGTGTGTGATGTGTGTGTGATGTGTGTGTGTGTGTGTGTGTGTGTGTGTGATGTGTGTGATGTGTGTGTGTGTGTGTGTGTGTGATGTGTGTGTGTGTGTGTGTGATGTGTGTGATGTGTGTGTGTGTGTGTGTGTGATGTGTGTGATGTGTGTTACCTGCTGAAACAGTCTCCCAGCTGTGCACAGTTTTGCCTGAACGCCTCCTCCAGATCTTGAGCGTCTGTCCGTACAGCCGTCTGTCTCTCAGCTGGTCCGTCTGCGTCGGTCTGCAGAGACAGCGCGGAGTCCTCCTCGGCGTGTCGTTGCCGCTCTGATGTTTGGAGCGAGGAGGTGCGGAGGAGGAGGTGAGCTTCGCTCAGGAGGTGTCGAAGGCTTTGAGCCTGGGGGTTGGTCTCTGCGAACCGCTGGCTGTATTCAACCTGACTCACAGAGACACGGAGAGTGTGTAGAAACATGCAGTGAGTACACACTCAGTCTAGTCCTAAAACCTCACTTAAAATACCTAAACAGTAAGAACAAAGTCTTAACAGCAATGTTCTACGAACTGAAACCCTGTGAAATGTTACTTTGTTAGAAAATAAAGATATAAGGAATGAATTGCAGCTGGAATGACTTGAAAAAGTAGACTTTGCAATGCAGATACATATATTAATGTACTTTTTATTTCTTCCCTTTTCTATATTTCTTTTGGTTTCATTTATTTAGTCCATCATGACTATCATTAATAATGAATATAAATGTAAACAAATACAACAACTGACATTCAGATGAAGTGGATGGTTTTGGTGTGTTTGTGTTACCATCTCCTGGTAAAGAGTGAGGGGGGAGACGGTGTCGACCACATAGAGGTTCCATCCGTGTCCTGCAGCGCTGCTTTCTTTAGGGGACGAGATGGTCCACTTCCTGCTCCTGAGGTCAGAGAGAATAATCAAACAGAGAGATGAGTTGATCTCTAACTCTTACCTCACAGAGTTGATCTCTAACTCTTACCTCACAGAGTTCATCTCTAACTCTTACCTCACAGAGTTCATCTCAAACTCTTACCTCACAGAGTTGATCTCTAACTCTTACCTCACAGAGTTGATCTCTAACTCTTACCTCACAGAGTTCATCTCTAACTCTTACCTCACAGAGTTGATCTCTAACTCTTACCTCACAGAGTTCATCTCTAACTCTTACCTCACAGAGTTCATCTCTAACTCTTACCTCACAGAGTTCATCTCAAACTCTTACCTCACAGAGTTCATCTCTAACTCTTACCTCACAGAGTTCATCTCTAACTCTTACCTCACAGAGTTCATCTCTAACTCTTACCTCACAGAGTTGATCTCTAACTCTTACCTCACAGAGTTCATCTCTAACTCTTACCTCACAGAGTTCATCTCTAACTCTTACCTCACAGAGTTCATCTCTAACTCTTACCTCACAGAGTTCATCTCTAACTCTTACCTCACAGAGTTCATCTCTAACTCTTACCTCACAGAGTTCATCTCTAACTCTTACCTCACAGAGTTCATCTCTAACTCTTACCTCACAGAGTTCATCTCAAACTCTTACCTCACAGAGTTCATCTCAAACTCTTACCTCACAGAGTTCATCTCAAACTCTTACCTCACAGAGTTCATCTCTAACTCTTACCTCACAGAGTTAATTAAACATTAAACTCCATGAACCAAGTGGAGGAATGCTTCCTGCTTCCGTTTCCTGACTGACTACTGAAGCAGAAACACGAAGGTCTGCATCACCAACACACTGCCAAAGAAGAAGAACCTCTAGGGTACAGGTCCTCTATGGCACAGCACATGATGAACCACCTAACACTGAGACATGTCACTACACCATACATGAACAAACAGTTAGGACGATGTTAGTGAGCAGGTTAACATGGAGAAGGGAGCATGATGGGTAATTCTGTCTGTGTGCGTGTGTGTGTGTGTGTGTGTGTGTGTGTGTGTGTGTGTGTGTGTGTGTGTGTGTGTGTGTGATGCTGGTCACACGTCATGACGTGGCCTCAAACCTGTAGATCTACCAATCACACACCTTTTAGAACTTTCAGCGTTAAACCTGGAAACGGGGATGATCTTTAGAAGATGTGTGTTTAGTCACGACTCTTAAACTTCCAATGAAACTCAGCAGGGTGCTTTATGAATCATCTTGGACCATCCAAGGAGCAGACTGACACCAGATATGGACTTTTGGGTGTTCCTACATTACCTGTCAAAGACATACTTGGCAGTGTGGGCGTCCAGAGTCGCGTCACGATGTCCAAACCTGATTTACTGACAGAAGCTGCTCTGGAGAAGGAGCCATTATCTAAATCCTTAAGATGCAACCATGAAGGTTTGCATTACTTATTTTCATTTCAATAAGAATATGTAGATTTTATTAAAGGTATTTACCGTTAAACTGGATTATTAGGTTAAGATAATAGGGTTTGTCACACAGACTGAGGAGTGTTAGGTAGGTTATGGTTGGACCGGTGTAGGAACTAAAACAGGAAGTGTCACTTTTAGACCAAACTGCAAAGAAACACAGATCATCAATTAACCACGGCTGAAGTGACTGAGTTTTAGTTTCAGTATATTTCCATATGGAGAAACTTGATTCAAGAAGATATGCACCAAGCATTTGCAGACTATAGATCCTTCATTTTTTAATCAAATGCAAACAAATGGCTGCTTTCAAATATAATCAAGAAGTATTTCTAAGCAGGTTGTGGATTTTCAATATTTAATAGGTTTCGTCGTTCACCATGATCTCTAGAAACAGCGGGACAAGATTTCGGTATCCGAAGCATTCTGGTTTTCTACAGTCCGAGTAGCATTGACCAATCACGCTGGAGCAGGTTTGGGTTGAATGCAGGTAAACTGTCTACTGGTGGAACATCGCGGTCGTTAACTTGACCTCATGAATATGCGATGACTTATGTTGATGCAAGGCAGCTCACTGTGGTAAAACCCTAGTGCCTTTATGCCTGAAGGAGGTACATGTTGAAGGTCTCCTTTTCTTCACGAGGTGTTGGTCGTGTATCAGGAAGAACCTGCTTCATGGATGTTCTAGTTCAGCTTTCATTCTGTGACATTAAATGAGCGCTGATATGAGGACCGTCCGCTAAACTAGGAGTTCAAGGGTTTCCTGGCGTTGCAGCCTGGCCTAGAAGTGACAACTGAGACTGTGGGGGGGGAGGGGGGGGGGGGTTTGTCTTACAGGAAGGGGCGTGAGAGAAGGCTCTCCAGAGCCGGCGTGGTTGCGGGATCGATTCCCACCGCCAGGAAAATACCAGTCAGCAAGGTGTGTTCTTTCAACTCACTAAAATAACAACATACACACACAGTGAACAGGTTTATAGATGCACACACACACACACACACACACACACACACACACACACACACACACACACACACACACACACACACACACACACCAGTGCTGGTAAGATGTTCTAGTTCCCACAGGGAGGTATCTGGTGACATGAAGGGTGTGTGATGTGTACACTATCATACTCATGCTCTGTGTATTGAATGCGTGTGTGAGAGACGTACAGGCCTCTGCGTTGTGCGGTGCGTTCTGGTTCCTCTGGCGTCTCTGCGTCGGCGGTGGAGAGCAGGACGACATGGCGGCCGTAGACACACACCGAGCGCAGACCAATAAACAGCTGCATCCTGAGCGCGCACACCTCCAGGCTGCAGGGCGGACAGGCCTTCAGTCGCACGCGGAGCGGAGAGAGGTGAGACTGAATCAGTGAGCAGAGTAACGGAGAGGCCGCACAGCAAGGCTTCAGGTGGGGCTCCTACCTTCAAGGTGCTGTCGATGTAGGGGTCTTCAACCCTGGCTGCTACCGCTGCACAGCGCACGGTGAAACACTGCAACGCACTCCTACCGGCCACACGGGAGTCAAGACAACACGTACCGGTGAAACAAACAAGAACGTCCTCCGTCTTAAGTCAGTCAGTTTAAGACTGAGGCTTAGATATGGGACTCACTGGGCCTCATGCAAGTGATTTGTGAGCTGAGCCGTGTTCACCACCAACGCATAATCGTATATATGGTATTATTGGGGATTTCATTATGCTAATCTACAATTATCATGAACACACGCTCCTTTACACAGTTATCTGACATTAGAAGTGTTTGACACACTCACACTGTACGAACAAAAGTTAAGTTAACAATATGAAAATATTCTCGCATGATGTTCAAAAGGGATGATCTGATTTCCACATGGGACGTACTTTGTTATGACGTGCAACAGGTGGTCCGTCAGCACCGCCTTCAGGACCTTCTCTGGATACTGATAGGCCGAGAGAAGCTCGACACCACCCTTCAGACTGTACAGGTAGCCGGCGGAGGGGAGGGAGAAGAAGCAGAATATGCACGACGGTTCGTCCAGAGACACCGACTGGTTACCTGGAGCGAGTAAGACGGAGAGAAAATTGTATAACCAGTGAAAGTCTCAGTCAACCGGCAGAATTTCAGAAAAATAGATCCTGAAGGTGAAGACGAGACGTTAGAATGTGTTCACAATGATGGAGGTTGCAGTGGATGTTGTGCTTTGCTGCAACTAAATTAAGGTGAAACTGGTCTGAATACATTAATACGTGGAGTAGAAACCCTTCCTGTGACAACACATGCTGCTTTTGTACCGACACTCGTATCGTGTCTCGTGCTGGATTGCGGTACTGACTGGTGAACAGCGGGTAGAGCTGCAGCGAGTGGAGCTGAGTCTCCTCCACACTGCAGCCCTGGAAGAAGTCTGGAGTGAAACGCCTGCAAGAGAGAAGAGACACAAGTTAAATAAGCCTCACATAGAAACAAACCCGCTCACTGTGAAGATCTAAGGGTCCAACCGGTCCTCAGAGACACCCGTGCTCACCTGAAGAGAACGTACGACAGCGTGTACTGTCCTGTGCCGTCCTCCAGCCCGGTCTGTTCTATGCTGACGGGGATGTCACAGTCCTCAGCTCGATCCCCGAGCAACTCTTGGTGTCTCGGAAGGACCTGGAAGTCAGCCTGGTCCTCCAGATGGTCTGCTGCACACAAATACACCGACGTGAAGCTCAGTGTGAGCCGAAGCACTAAACCTAATGACCGACTCAATAGCTGCTTGTAATACGTGCCTCATGGTCATAATCACGTTAGTTACTGACGCCTCGTCCCTTTGCCCCAAAAGTGAATTTTCTGGATCCAGAGCAGACAAACACTGCAGCCAGCTACAAACCCACATGTAAGAGTCCACACACTCTTTCAGACTCCATGCTGTCCTACAGTAGAGTCACCGACACCGCAAACAGATCCGTCACTAGAGGGCAACACACCTTTCTTTGTGTCTAAAGATTCTTCCAGGGTTTTAGGTTCAGAGGACACGTCCAGTTTCAGAACCAGCACTTCCAGCTCCGCCTGCACCGCCACATACACTCCACACAGCGCCACCTGTGGGTCAGAGGAAGTCAATGTTAATAGTTTGAACTTCTGAAACACATAAACAAAAGTAAATGCATCCTTTTTGAGGAGTGAGGAGTTTTCCTCTATTTACTATATTTTGTTTTCCACACACAGTTCAACGTATAACTGCTGATCACCACTGATGATGATATTTCAGTTATTAAAATAATAAACACAATGTGGAGATAGAAGTGATGTTTGTGCTTGTAGTCATAGAACAGTAGGATCATAATGGTTGTGTTTAACCAATCAATACAGTGGTTATATTGTTGTGTACCGTTGTTACGGCTCATATGTAACTCGGGGATTATGAACACGCTCAAAGCTCAACACCAGACCAGTTATTACGGGCCTTTACTAGTACAACGCTGTAGAGTAATAAAGACTAACTGAAGAGTTTACCTGTTTAGGCTTGAGTTTAGGAAGATGCAGAATAACTGAGCGTTCAAAATCCAGGAAATTCTGGTTTGAACCTGTGATCTGACCTGAAGACAGAGAGAGGATTACCTTCAGGTCTTAAACAGAATATATATATATATATATATATATATATATATATAAATAAATAAAGGCTGAGAACATGACTATGACGATACGTGTTACTTTGACGTTGTTACCGTGACTCTGACTGGTGGTCCAGCTGCTCGGAAACATCTGCTGACTTAGATTCTGTTGTTTTGTTCAGAGAAAGACGCAACATTAATGTATCAATAGGAGTTCACTTGTTTAGAGATGATGTGCTTTATATAGGAGATCAACCTGATGATGAAATACATCTACTACATTTCATATTTTAACACTTTTTTGAGGCTTAAAGACAGAATTGAATTTGAATGTTGTGGTAAACGCCCAGATCAGCAGGTAGACTCTTACCAGGCTCTGCTGGTTCTGCCTCCTCAAAGCGAACAGAACCAGAGTGTTCTCGCAGCCGACCAGAAGGTCTCCCGTGACTGAGCAACACGCCACGGCAACGGGGCGCTCCGACAGAGGGATCTCAATGATCTCCATCTGCACCCCGCCCCGCACAGACGCCCCGCGCAGCAGGTGGCCCAACAAACGCACCCCGACACGGGCCTTCCCCTCCGCCTGAACAGAGAGCAAGAATCAAGCAGATCCAAATCCAAGAAGATCTGAGTGAAGAAGTGAACGCTGCAGTAGATATATACGGATAACTATTCAGCTTCATATTCAGAAACACATTCATAAAACGTCATTTCACGGGCTCATTTGTCTTTGGCATATGTTCACACACACATTTGTGGACCAGGACCAACTCAAACCAGGTTTAATGCACCTGAGAGAAAACTAGTTTATTTATTCTATTTCACAGTTTAGATAACATGGTTTGAATTAAGGTTACACATCATATCAAAGAGAAAACAAGATCATGTTGTTCAGCACCATCACATTAAGTGCTTACCTGGTAGCGCCAGTTGGTGTAGGCTCTCAGGTAGGTGGCGCTGTTCTTTTCCTCGATGGTCACCAGGTAATCTCCTGTGGAGGTAGAAAGGCTGTAAAACGTCTTCCTCACTGCTGCTCACATATAGAGCCAACAACAAAAGCCCTGATGCAGTCACAGAGAGGGAGGCTGGCTGAAGAAGAGCGCTCGTGCTTTTTACCCATCTTGCTGTGCTGGATGCTCTTCACAGCGCCCATGGTGGCAAAGCGACATATGAGAGGGCAGCCCTCCTTCTCCACGCTGTACGCATCCACCTTGGTTCAGTTCACATCACAACAGAGTCAGAAACCTGCAGGAACCTGTCATCATGTCCTGTGTGACTCAAGAGTGTTCCCACATTTAGATGTGTTCCTTCATGAGGTTACACTGATCCTGTAGATACCACTTCATATTCACTTCATATCTATGTTTATAAATACCTTGCATCCTCCAGTAGCCACCACGAACAGGGCTCCACCTCCACAGCAGATCAGTCCAGGCTCCTGCTCCACCTGAGACACAGAGAGGGAGGGTGGATGAGTTGAGACCTGATCCAGACCTAAGTGTCAGACCGTATCAACCCACCTGGACAATCTGCTGCGAGGAGAAAGGATGGCAGTTGTAGACGTGCACCATGTTTGGTCCGCGGCTTTATTCAAAGGTTGACTGACTGCTGCTGCTTCCTCTTTTGTTCGGGTTCCTTGAAGGCCTCATCAAGCAGGACACCTGCAGACGTTAAAACAGGCTTATTAGAGCTAGATCAAAGGGCCAAAGGGCCAGTTCACATCATAATAAAACACTCATTCTCACGGCATCCCACATGAGAAACATTCACATCCAGGCATCACATGTGATCAATTCACTAATACATCGTCATTATGGGTTTCAGACACTTAAACATAGACTTCACACGACCTCAATGGAGGTAAATATGGTGCACTTTAAAACCAATATATCAACTATTTAAAACGAGCAACACATGCAACATGAGCAACCACAACTTAACTTAAATGTTGAATTCAGCTTCCCCTGCATCTGTGTCAGTCGGACTGAAACAGGGCTGCAGTATGTGTGTGTGTGTGTGTGTGTGTGTGTGTGTGTGTGTGTGTGTGTGTGTGTGTGTGTGTGTGTGTGTGTGTGTGTGTCTCTGATCGGAATCACATGCTGCAGTCTTGTGAGCAGCAGAGAGGCACACTACGCTCAGACGAACCCGTTCGCTCTTCGGTTTACTCACCCTGTAGATACAGACAGGCTGGACTGACAGTGTTTAGAACGTGACAGGTTCTCTGTCTACTACCTACTTTGCTGCCATGTCCTTAGTTCCTTCTCGTTTCCTTCTAGTGCGGAGTACTCTGCCGCAGCGTATTGATCTCACGCTGCCAAGCAGGAAGTGAACAGTCAACCACAACAACAAGCGCCCGCCCACTCTCGACTCTCATTGGCTCACGCTCCTTGTCTGTCACGCTCCTGTCACAAGAGACAGCGTGGATCCGCCTCTGTAGTGAAGTTGTTCTTTTGTTTTGTTTGTCATCAGTTCATGTCTTTGTAAACACTACAGAGTGCAGCACTGTTGTCCACTTTAAAAGATCCTTTATTTATTAAAAGTTCGAAGTAAAGATCATTTCGAAAATCAATTCAATAAGCGGTGATATTAAACTGCATACTTCTGCGCTTTCAGATTGACACACTTTTGAAAATTGACGTGACCCGAATAAAGACGTATTTTGTCCTGAGCCGGCCACCGTTGCTGCTGCAATAATCCTGAGTCGGACACATCCGCTCTGCCAGAACCACCACCGAACCGGATTAATGTGTGTGTGAGTACAACCACTGCATCAACGTGTGTCACTTCATCTGTACACATGCATGACGTTATGAACATGGATGAATATTATAACACGAACCTTGATACAAGAGAGCACTCTGACCACACTAACTAACTAACTTAAGTAACTTAACTAACTTAAGTAACGAGTGCATCAAGTAACGTAACAGCTATCGCGTAGTTACCGTTCGCTAGCTAGCTACCGCTTTAGCTGCAACTGGCTTGTCTTGAAGCTAGTAGTGTGCTGAGCTAGGACCCATGAAGTGTCTGTGGTTAGGACAGAGGAGAGGAGATCTGTCTGTGGTTAGGACAGAGGAGATGAGATCTGTCTGTGGTTAGGACAGAGGAGAGGAGATCTGTCTGTGGTTAGGAGAGAGGAGATGAGATCTGTCTGTGGTTAGGACAGAGGAGAGGAGATCTGTCTGTGGTTAGGACAGAGGAGAGGAGATGAGATCTGTCTGTGGTTAGGACAGAGGAGATGAGATCTGTCTGTGGTTAGGACAGAGGAGAGGAGATCTGTCTGTGGTTAGGACAGAGGAGATGAGATCTGTCTGTGGTTAGGACAGAGACGAGGAGATGAGATCTGTCTGTGGTTAGGACAGAGACGAGGAGATGAGATCTGTCTGTGGTTAGGACAGAGGAGAGGAGATCTGTCTGTGGTTAGGACAGAGGAGATGAGATCTGTCTGTGGTTAGGACAGAGGAGATGAGATCTGTCTGTGGTTAGGACAGAGGAGAGGAGATCTGTTTGTGGTTAGGACAGAGGAGATGAGATCTGTCTGTGGTTAGGACAGAGGAGATGAGATCTGTCTGTGGTTAGGACAGTGTGAGTGTGAGAGTGCACATGTGTGTGAAAACAATGAGCGAACACTTTATCATGTAAGCGGTCGATGTATTTAAGTCCTAGATGTATTCATGTGTTTGTGGTTCAGCCCTGTGTGTGGTGATGCTTGAGAAGATAGGCTGAACGAGGAAGAACAAAAGAAAAAGCGCAGAGAAAGGAAAGGACGCAGCAAGGAGACCAATATAAAAGAAAGGTAGGTACGGCCTTTTGATTATGTCTTCATGTGTGTGTATGTATCTGCATAGGAGCCACTCCATTGTAAAAGGAAAGGGCGATGCTTTTGTTTATGTAGTAATTAATCAGCCATCAGAATGCTGACGTGACACGAGTTGTACCATTACTAATGTCTTGTAATATGCAGAAGATGCCCAATATCCGGCAGCTGAGGAAGAGAGGCAGCAAGGGGCCCAAATGGACCAAAGAAGCCATGGGGCAGGCCATGCAGGAGGTGCAGGCAGGCAGGCAAACCTTACGGCACGCAGCCAAGCAATTTGGAGTCCCAAAGTCCAGCCTGTCGGACCGACTCAGTGGACGCGTGGCCATGGACTGCTTCTACGGCCAAAGCCAGCTTCTCAGCCCTGAAGATGAGAGTTCTCTGGTGGAGTATTGTTTGTTCTCCGCCAGTCACGGGTGTCCTCTACGAAAGTATCAGGTTGTGGCCCAAGCTCTGGCAATTTATAATTATCGTAATCCGCACAAACCCAGGACTGTTCTCGGCCAAACCTGGTGGATTAATTTCAGGGAGCGGAACCACCATCGCCTTACCTCGAAGACCCCAGACGTTGTTGACCACGGTGATAAACGGCGCACAAACAAAAGGGCTTCGGTCAAAGGCGTCCCCTTATCCCGGTTACCCCCGCCCGAGAGCCCGCCTTCCTCTCCGTCTTCCGATCCCTACCTCACCCACCCACTGGTAGCGTCAGGGCGCATAACGGTGGACCTGGCCCGCGTCTTGTCCAAAACCAACCAAACCTGTGAAATCCGAAAGCTCAGGAGAAGTGCCTACGTGCTGACGGCACAGGAAGTGTCAGAGGTCATCAAGAAGGTGGAGGACGGTGCAGCGAGAGCGGAGGGCAGAAGTGTGACGCGACCGGGGGAGGAAGACCCCGACCCGGCGGTCTCCTCCTCTACCGTACCCGGTGGCTCTCGTCTCCGTCGCACAAGACGCCTTCCCCCTGGGGCCCATCCGGACACCGGCTCTGGTGCTGCCGGTCCCTCGGCCCTCTTTGTTCCCCCTTGTGCATCCCACAGCGCCTCAATCGGCCCCAGCAGCACACCGAGCAACATGAGCTGGTCCTCCGATGACCGGCATCATAAAGCTGTAGAAGGTAACGAGAAAGCATTTTTTATTTTAGCACACAGCAAGCTCCTTCCTCGTTTCAGGACGACCAAGTCACGTGTTTTCATATGCACAGCTTCCAACCTGTGGCAGACCTCCTCCATGCCTCTAGCTCCTCCGTCTGCTGGCTCCTCCTCCTCCTCCTCAACTGCTGAACCCACAGCGTCCACTGGTACGTATGCTGAACAGACTGAACTTGTAGACCACCCATGAAAATCTGCAATTTCCTCACACGTGCCCCCCCCCCCCCCCCCCCCCCTCTGAGTAGGTCACGTAGCTGCAAAGAAGAAGAAATGTGAAAGGCAGATTTTGCGATGCGGACGGTGCAGACAGCCTCACCCTCCACAGGACCCAGAAGGACTGGTCCTGTGGGTTCAATGTGACAACTGCCACAAGATGTTTCACACCACGTGTGTGAGCTCAGAGATGGACGTGGACGACGATGAATTTTGGTGTTTTTGGTGCCTTGATGTTTGATTTTGGTGCGATTCATCATGGCTCGTAATAAAGTCACGTTCATCACGACAGCTGGTGGTGTGTGCACTGACCACTGTAAACAATGAGAGCTTTTACATAACCTGCAATGTATGTTTTAACACCAGAACGATTCTACGATTTTACATTCAATTGACTCAATTTCTGAAAAATACCACATGGGGGCAGTAGTTGACAAACAAGGAAGTCAGTCCTGATAAGAGTCACATGACTGAATGTATGTGCAGAAGTTGTGTTTGTGAGGCTCACTACAATAAAGACGACGTATTCAATGCTCAGAGACGGACGTGGAGGAACATGAATGTTGGTGTTGTAATTTATTGTCTCACTCATAATAACATTTCAGTTTGACTTGATTTTCTACACACTTGAATCTTACACAGTTAGGTTCTCCAACATCTCTTCTGTTTGAATCACATTAAAGTACAGCAGGATAGAACAGTGCATTGAGGAGATGAATAATTCAAACACACTTGGATTAAATGTCGGGTGAGTCAGTTATTGACAGGTTTACAAACTAACATTTGTCCTTTTGCTGATTACACCGTTTATAACGGGGGGAGGGGGGGCAGTAGTGGTTTGGTATGAACTGAAAATTATTACAATCTGAAATATATGTTATGACAGCAGAAAGACACATTGTTACTTCCACTAGTGAAATATATTACTGTTCACTGAAGAATACCATTAGTCTCTCTCTCTCTCTCTCTCTCTCTCTCTCTCATTATTTTTCAATTCAATAGCTTTATTGGCATGAAAGTTTAGACAGTATTGCCAAAGCATCAACAAAATTAAACATACAATAATATTAATACACAATATCATCAATATAACATCTAGATTGATTATTAATTACATATACATACATACAGTGTGTGTAGGTGTGCGTCTCCCCCCCTCTCTGTCTCCCCTCTCTCTCTCTCTGTGTGTCTCCCCCCTCTCTCTCTCTCTCTCTGTGCGTCTCCCCCCTCCCTCCCTCTCTCTCTCTCTCTCTCTCTCTCCCTCCCCTCTCCCTCCCTCTCTCTCTCTCTCTGCCCCCTCCTCCCCCCTCCCTCCTCTCTGCTGACAGGTACTTGAAGGTAGTGAGTTTCTGCAGACATCAGCTGGAGTCTTTCGCGGACTGAACTTTGCAGTCACCAGCGCAGCGCGCCGACACGAGGCTCCACAGTCCGAGCTGTGACGGGGGCTCTCGGCTCAGACCGACTCTCCTCAGCAGGTGGTGTCCGCGCTGCACGCAGCAGTCCGCCGCACCGCCTCTGCGCTTCTGTCGCTCCTCAACTCCCGCGAGGTAAGACACGTCGCTCATCTTCAGCGATGGGCATCTTCTGATTTATGACCATTTGCTGGTGAAAGAAACGCGTCCTGCCTCGCACGTTTGTACGACGCACTTGACTTGAAACTTGAACATAATGTGGTGCAGCTCCAATCAGGCAACGATTCAAACAAGAAGTAGAGAGGAACACTAAATAAAAGCAGCTTTGCAAGAGTATTCCTCGTTTGCTGGGGGACCCCTGATACCATGCTAGACCTCCTCCAGATACACAGATGCTGAGCCGGTTGAAGGTCTACAGTTTGTGCAGAAGCCAGCCAGTTCCCCGAAGGAATGCCCTTACCTCAGAGCTGAGTCATGCAGATTACACCTCCCTTCTCCTTCTCCCACCTCTGAGCTGTTACCACCAGACCACCGTCATTTCATCTCCAACACAATTTACATTCCATAAATAAGTGAGTCATTTTCCTGCATACATTCTTAAAATCTTTTTCTTTAATAACCAAACTCATTAAAGTTGCCAAGAAAGACAGATTCTACCAACGTTTGAGGACACGTGAACTAAAAGAGATTCCGTACGAGTGATGACGAGTTGAACTCTGCACATCAACGTGTTTTACAGGCCAACACTCAGAGATGTGGAAACGTGTCGGCTCACAGCCCCCAACATATTTTGGAGATCCAAGCGACGCACTGAGCCACTCTTTAGGATTAAATAAATCTTTTCTTTATTGACGCACAAACTCAATTATACTAATTAGTGTGTGACTAGTGATTTCAGTAATATGAGGGTTTACTCCCTCGAGCACACAGCGCAGGAGATGAATGTTGACTAGAACCTTTATTTTATGGGGTTAGATTACACCGCCAAAGTATGTCCCCGTTACCCTCGGGGCTTGTAAAAGAAATGCAGAGACACTTGTATTTAAATAGCCAATAAAGCAGGAGAAGAAGCCTCTGAGAGAACATTTCAGTCAGCTTAGGATCACAGAAACAGTTTAAATGAAATGCAAACCTCCTCGAGGCACAAGCCCAAACCAAGTGAGCACTGCTGCTGCTGCTGTGCTGCAGTGTGATAATAGCCCCTCTGCTCTACATGCACAGTGAAAGTCATCTAGCGTTTCACACAAATAAGATGTTTGCTGCTGTGTGGCTGCTTAGCTGCAAGCCCAGCCATGCTTGATACGCACCTGTGTGTGTGTGTGTGTGTGTGTGCGTGTGTGTGTGTGTGTGTGTGTGTGTGTGTGTGTGTGTGTGTGTGTGTGTGTGTGTGTGTGTGTGTGTGTGTGTGTGTGTGTGTGTGTGGCTGGCTTTAACTCTTCATGAAACTCTCTGAGAAGACATACAAAGGGAAGATGGAAGTAAGGACAAAAAGAGACAGAAATGATGCATGCAAGAGGAGGAACTGTATAAAAACAGCTGAGGCAAGGAGAGGAGTAAGGAGGAGACAGCACGGAGCAGTAAGGTGGTGAAAGGTGACACAGTCAGCAGAGGAGGAGAAGATTGAAACCATGAAAGAAGAGAAAGTTTAGAAGAGAACATGCGAGGAAATGAAGAAGACAAGTTTGGAGGATTCCCAGAGAGGAAAGGAGAGGAGTGATGTTTCTAATCAGCCCTGAGATTACTGCCTCCTACTTCTTCAGTGCCTCACCTGATCCTGACATGTGATCCTCTGTCATATTCCTGCTGCTTCTATTGCTGCTGAAACCTACAGGTAAACATAGTCAGGCAGCTTCAGACATGTTCTCAAGGCAGGAACACAAGCACAGGAAAATGAAATGACCTCCGTCGAACGTATACGGTTCAGGGTCACGGAGCATCTCCAGAACCAGAACCAGAATAATACTGTGTCCTTCAAGACGTACACACTGACGTCTGGGCAGCGAGTCAATATTATAGAGTAATGCATCAACTATTAGAGGTGTGTTGGTGATATTCTTTCATCTGTTGAAGGCGCAGTGCACACTTTCTGACATGTGAATATAATGATATTGGAGCTCAGAACTGTCCTATTAGTGGTGGAATCATTGCAAGCTAGTAGCAGTTTGTGCTTGTTTAGTTGTGTACGTATGGCAGGTATTGAATGAGAAATAGGAGCTGAACTTTGTGTGTTGCGCTGACGTCGGTTGTTTTTAGTCATTGGACAAACGGGAAGCCTTACTGTACCCGATTATGAGCACAGTGGCCTGAAACTGGAACTCAGTGACAAAGTGTCATTGTCTCTGCGGCGTCCTTCATTTAAAATAATCAAACATCGAGCTCCCCGGCTCAATAACAGGAGCTGGAACTGCCTTGGTGGCGATGCTGATGTTGTTTCTGCAGCTTAATTCAATTGGTTGGATTGTGTCCCTCTAATGTGATTGGCAAAACTTATGCCCTTGGGCTATAGAAGGCAGCCAATAGAGAGGTTGGAGAGTGACTCTCCTCTAATGCTGTCATGGCGGCTCCGGGCTGTGAGTTTGATGCTGACGCTGCTTTGGTATTTGTTGAGTGTTTGTCAAAGAGCCAGGCCTGTTTGGATCATTCAGTGAATGGGATGCTGGGATAGGTCAATGTATTTATGTTCTATAGTACAATGGGCACTGTGACCGTGCTCCAGAGAAATGTGGTCATGGGAAAAGGCTGAGGTCAAACTAACAGGCAGAGGATGCTGGACTGGACCGGACAGGAAGAAGAACCCCCTGAGGGACCAGAGCACGGGTTCAGTTTTCTGTTTGGGGAAGTTGTTCGCTGGATCAACTGGGAATACTTTTCCTCAGTGCTCACGTCAGAAGGAACCTCTAGAACCTCTTCTCTTCAGCACCATTGGGAATGTGTACAAGCATGTCCTTCCATTGTGAGATCATTGTGAGATCTTCAGGAGTTACACATTTGGTGGCCTCCCTCCTGAGTAGCCTGTCTTATGAGGACAACCAGTGTTTTGAATCCAGAAGAGGAACCCTGACCTCCCCAAAGGACATGCAAGAAATGTAAAGTTTTCCTTTCCCCCCCCCCCAAGCAAGTCATTTCTAACTCCTTTAAAGCGCCACCAAGTCTTCAAATGTGTTTGTTGAAAGATCACAGAACCTGTTCCAGACAAACAGCTTTCAACGAGCCATGTGGAGCACTTTGGAAGTTTTACAAGACAAACCGCTCACAAGATCAGGAGAAAGCGTCGACGCTTTGAAATGACACACAGCTGTTCAATAGGCTGCACTAGCCCACTGAGTAGCTGCATGGATCATCTGGCCGAAAGATGCCGTGGAAGGCCCTGGTATCGGAGTGCGGTAGACCGGGCCGGAGCCGGAGACAGACAGGGTGTGGCCAAACCAGGTTTCACTGGCATCTCTTGCTGCACAAGCTTCTCAATGAACCCAGCTGTTCAGACTGTAAAACTTGATGGCACATCTTTACGGTAATCATATGGAGAGCACCGCTTTTAGACCCTTCTCCCTCTGTGATATCCCTTTTAATTAAGTCAGCAGTTAGAGATGACGACATGTACTTTTCTTTTAAGCTACACACAGATAAATACTCACATTCACTGGTTGGTGAAGTTTTGGGCCGAGGGGGTAAAAGAGGCAGAACGGGCTGACGTCAATGTACTCGTGATTATCCTGAATGAAGCTCAGGAGCTGCTATCTGTGTCAAGAAACTGTCATCACAGATATTCACAATATCAAATGACTCAAAAATGCTTCTTCAGATATCTTTTATTCGTTGTAGAATTATGACTAGAAGCAACGCAATTGCAGATATATGCAAAAAAGATAATAATATTCCAAAATGTCTCACTTCAATAATGATAACAATAATAGTAACAATGGATTGTCGATATCTGAAATGTGAGTTTCTCCTCTTTCTAGATATCACAAATTGCAATTGTGTACATCTGAAATCAACGTCGTGGATAGAAACATGTCATTGTTGATATGTGTGAAATGTTCTTTTGGACTTGGAAGAATTAAAGTACAAATATCTGCAATATATATATATATATATATATATATATATATATATATATATATATATATATATATATATATCCAGTCTAGCTGTTACATGTCAAACCAGTCACTTTTGCTTTTGAAGGATATAAAGAAATCTTGAATTTAGTTTTGACTTGTACCATCAAAGATATTTATAAGTTGATGAAGTGGGCATTAAGAGATGAAGAGGAGGTTTGCCAGTGTGCATATTTGCAACATCAGCTTAATGTGGATCTGAGCCAGTATAGTGAAAGAGCCAGTAATGACAATGACTCTCTGCACATGTATAAGTGTTTACAGACATGTGTGTATGAACACATACAATGTATGTTACTGTATACAGTAACATACTGTATACAATGTGTTACTGTAAACAGTGTGTTGCTCTATACAGTATGTTACTGTGAATAAGATCATTGCTAACGACCTCCACCTCTCCATCAGGTTAAACTGTAAATAGTGCTCGACACCGACAGGAGTCCATATACTGTATGAACGACTCCTCTTCTCTAATCTATATGATGACTCAACCACAGGTTAGATTGATATGATTGAAGGAGGGGGCTGGTGTGTGTGTGTGTGTGTGTGTGTGTGTGTGTGTGTGTGTGTGTGTGTGTGTGTGTGTGTGTGTTGAAGATGGATCCTAGGGTCTAACAACCTTTGGTAGCAGTCAGTGAAATCACGTATATCTCTGTGACATCACTTAATCTGATTGGGTGGGGGGGGTTACTGCACGTGCTCAGTGAACGCCTCTTTGCCTGACAAGGTTTTTGTTGTTCTGTCTTTACCAAGGCGTGTCACCACACACACACACACACACACACACACACACACACACACACACACACACGGATACAAACACACACATGCATAAAACGTAATGACAGCACAACCCCCTCACATGCATGTGTGCTCTGCCACTCACTTAACCCATGACACAAGGGACACACACACACACACACACACACACACACACACACACACACACACACACACACACACACACACACCGCTGCTAGTACACAAGTACTCAAATACAGCAGAGGAAGTCATTGTGGTTTCCATCAATAGAAATGTGTTTTCTATTGATCCAGAACAATATTATCTACATATATTTCACATCTTTTCCATTCTGGAGGGCTGTAGATTCTGAAACCGTCGAGCGTTTCAGAAGAATACCAAAAATGCAAATGTTCTAAATCGGTTAATCAGCTGCTCTTCACCTCTTTGTGTTGTAGCGACTATTTCTGTCTTTCAAACAGAATTGCAAAGTGTTGTTTTACCGCGTTGTTATTGCATGCAAATGGCTTGTAACGGTTGGGAGAGCGGTGCGTATGAATTAAAAAGAGATTTGATGGATCGGCGATATGAAGATGTACCTTCAGATAGTATAAATCTGTGTACTGTAAAGTATTGTGGCAGTCGTCCCTTTAATACCTCTAGTTGTATCAGCCCATCGTGGGCGATGTTTAAAATCAATGATAAGGAATTTATGTCAATGTCAGATTCTATATGAGGAACCTTCATTCATCAGGTATTTCATTTGCTGAACTAATAACAGACACACACATTGTTTTCTTTAATCCATTAAACGTTTCTGAACTAATTTATCAGAAAATGGATTATTTCCCATGTTCCCCCAATGTCTTCATAAAGAATTGCACATGCACTGTGCAGAGTTTATGTCAGAGAGAAGCCTATCGTCAGAGTCCAGTACTGAAGGACTCGGGTCAGGAACGGGACAAGAACTAGATCTCGTCTAGGTCTCGTTTGTGTCTGTTCTGTCCTCTTCTTGTGTTCACGTACGTATGTTGCCGTAGTTACAGCACAGGGCTCACTGGTGAACCATGGTTGTGGTAGTAGTCAGCTCTTATTTCCAGTGTTCAGTTCCTGAGTTGCTGCTGTACGTTCTGTTGAATGTCTGTTTAATGCTGCGTCTTGATTGGCAGACAGAGTCTGATTCTCAGCTCAGGACCAGCCGTCTGTTGAGCCTGAGACATCGTCACCCTCGGGTGTTGTCTGAAGCGTTTCTGCTAATCGCCCATTACACTGATAAAGAACAAGACTTGGCTGCAGAGCTGTCATATATGGTGTTCAGGCGTACGTGTCCTCACACAGAGGACTATGGGTAGAAGTGGCTCATGACAATTACCCCTTTCTTCAAGTATTGTGAATGCTGCTTGTTTTTACTTTGGCACAAGTCCAGTTCAAATGTGAGGAAATAGGCCCCCAAACTCACATGTTAGAATTGAATCAACACATACTTCATCTCTTACAGATATTGTTTGCAGTGTGGTTCTGTAGGAGGGGAGTGCAGGTTGTGAACAGCCTTGAGAAGTCAATTAATGTCTTTAACCGACTAATAGCTCGGATATTTTCAGCAAACCCTCCCACATCTGGTCTGCTCAAGAGTTCCAAGTTCCTTCTCCCAGACCCCCTAAAAGGTTGTGAATATGCATCATTCATGCCTTGTTGTACTTTCCAAAAGCCGACTAGAAGTAATCTGGCAGATTCCAGAGCCATGAAGAAGAAGATGAGTAACTGTAATTGATTTGGCTACCTTTGTGTGAGATTAATTAACGAAGGTTTCACAATTTGACACTTTGGCATCAATTTCTAATTGTGTTTACTTGTTTGATGACCATCAGTCATCGAAGTTAAATTGATCTTCTCTTCCTTCTTTGTGTTTCAGGTTCCTTCTGACAGTGTGTGAGTGGCAGAGTGTGTGTGCGTCTCTGTGCACAGAGTGTGTGTGTGTGTGTGTGTGTGTGTGTGTGTACATGTGTCACGATGAAGCACCAGTCGATCTCTCGATGGCTGAGCCAGCTGGGACTGCCTCAGTACTGCCCGGCGCTGGAGCAGGAATACGACGGTGTAGAGGTAATGCATGAACACAGACTCTAAAGAGACGTCTACAGAGGAACTTATGTTATTATGTATTCATTATTACTATTTAGTGAATAATGGCTGAAACCTTAAAAACCCAAACTCATCTCAATGATTGTTCACGGTGCACTTATACTGATTCAAGTAGGGGTCAAGGGAGCACCGGTCGAAACATACTTTTTGCTAAATTGTAGTAGAATACCACGAGTGTAAAAGAGGCAAACAATTAGTCCCCACCGGAGTCACAGCTGTTTACAATGAGAGTTCATTATGCAATTTAAGAAACCACCGACAGAGCAGATCTAAGCTGAAGATACAAGCTGAAGATACAAACTGAAGATACAAACTGAAGATACAAACTGAAGATACAAGCTGAAGATACAAGCTGAAGATACAAGCTGAAGATACAAACTGAAGATACAAGCTGAAGATACAAACTGAAGATACAAGCTGAAGATACAAGCTGAAGATACAAGCTGAAGATACAAACTGAAGATACAAACTGAAGATACAAGCTGAAGATACAAACTGAAGATACAAGCTGAAGATACAAACTGAAGATACAAACTGAAGATACAAACTGAAGATACAAACTGAAGATACAAGCTGAAGATACAAGCTGAAGATACAAGCTGAAGATACAAACTGAAGATACAAACTGAAGATACAAACTGAAGATACAAGCTGAAGATACAAACTGAAGATACAAACTGAAGATACAAACTGAAGATACAAGCTGAAGATACAAGCTGAAGATACAAACTGAAGATACAAACTGAAGATACAAGCTGAAGATACAAACTGAAGATACAAGCTGAAGATACAAACTGAAGATACAAGCAGAAGATACAAGCAGAAGATACAAGCTGAAGATACAAGCTGAAGATACAAACTGAAGATACAAACTGAAGATACAAGCTGAAGATACAAACTGAAGATACAAGCTGAAGATACAAACTGAAGATACAAGCAGAAGATACAAGCAGAAGATACAAGCTGTAGATTCAGGCAGTAAGACTTGAGGCACAGCAGGAAGAATGGGGACACTGAGATCGGTATGTCTAACAGTATGTGTGCAGTGAGCATTAGCTTGACAACATTTGTTTGCTAACAGCTAACTTGTTGATCATCATTTTAGTTATCAGCTGCAGCCCAGCTTCTTCTATATCTGCCCATATTTTGTCTATGAATCTACTGTAACGCTAGTTTTCCTCTACCCTGTACACCATCTTATGCAGGACACATCATCGTCTCGGCTGTGTGTGGGAGGAGGAGGCAGAGATACATCTTTAGTAGAATTAGAATATATTCCTTTACAACTGAAATTATTTTGTCCGTCTTTATTTGTTGCCTCACATGAATGAAGTTACCTAAGTGATTTCAGCTCTCGGTTGCATATTGTGGCTCTGATAGTCGTCTCTGTTTTGAGATCAGCACATGAAGCCGTCACTAACTGAATGTCCAGACTGTAACCATGTCTGTCTAACGAGCGGCTGCAGTAAATGTTGTGTACATGTACAGAGGAAAGCCAACTGTTGTAGTTTAGAGTGTTTCCCACAGCAGCGTAACACAGCAGCCTCATAAAACTCCATCACAGGCTGGATGCTGTTTAAACATCCAACCATTAGACCGCCATCGGCTAGGACACTACAGTGATTTGTCAATAAGACATGAATTATGCCATTACCTCCTGCTAATGTATACCCAGAATGCATTGGTGTAATTAATGAAGGCATAATGGGAAAAGCTTAAGAAGGTGAAAGGGGCAAGGAAGCAGAGACAGAGGAAACAAGGACACAAAGTGTTGCTTTCGTCTCTTTGAAGCATGATGGAGTTTAGACTGAAGTATCCTCTCTAAGGTAGAGGACTGTCTGAGCTTCACTCTACTGATTCAGTCACTGCACTTCACTGAGAGACATTAGTTTAGTTGAAAGTCTCTAGAACTCATCCAAGGGCGTAGGTTAGCATGTGGACGGTAGGGACATGTCCCTGCTAACATGTTGGGAGGACAGAATTGTCCCCACCAATAGACTGACAGCCATCAACACCACAGCTGTCTGCAGTGGTGAGGTGACGGAGAAGACTGCGTAAAACAAAAGTGTGATACAAAATATTCCAGACATTTGAGTGATTTCCACCATTAAAAACCTTAGAAAGTTAGGTTTCATCAGTGATGATAAATAATATATAGTCTATAGTTTATGAACGTTTAGATTCATCAATATTTGGTTTCTTTGATTAATCTTTAAACATATCGGATAGAAAAGTTGATCTACAGGAGAATACATATTTGCATTGCGTTCCATTATATCTAAATCTTTGAACGGTCACCTGAACATAAAGAAAGACTTTTCCACCAGTTCTCAATGCAGTAAATGAAGTGTTTGACACTCAATACTTCCCAGACGTCTCAATGTGTGAAACCAAACCCACGCCTTGAACTCTATGAATGTCTGCATGGAGCCGATGACCGGAGCTGCTGCTGCTGCTTCTCTAACGCTCCTCCGTCTCTATACAGAGGAGCTACAGGGAGCGTGAGGACTCAGATTCATGCTCTGACCTCCGCTTGACCATCGTCCTCATTGAGCTCACAGTGTTAGAACAACAACATCCAGCTCAGTGCCTCCTAGACATGCAGGCCGATAGACGTGACAACTAACAGGGAAACCAAACTCATCAACACTGGAGTCACTTATATGAACGTCGAGTGTCCAATAGTTTAAGGCTCAGTATAACGCAGTCTGTGTTTGTGCTTCATGAGCTACAACATGTTCAGGTGCACCTCTGACAAGCCAAGACAACGTTCAATTCTTCTGTTGCATGATGTCTCTTTATGGAATGATGAATGATGGATGATGAATGATGAATGAAGAATGATGGATGGTGGATGATGGGGCTCATCTCTTTGCACACTTGGAGTGAATGTGACCAAAAGTCTTTCGTGCATCTAAAAGTTCTTTCACTAAACCGGATGCTGTTTGGTCAATGACAGTGTGAACAAAGACAACCGTGTTAAAAACAAGAACAATGACTTGAGAGAGGACTTCATGGCCCAGTGCTGTCTGAACCACAGCGCTCCACCGCTCCGCTCACAACAACATTCACAGAGGGCAAAGCCAACATTCACAGCTGCTGTATCAACTCTGCAGGAGGACTGCTATGAGAGACCAGAGTGTTGTTCTGGAGGAGAAAGAAAAGAGAAAACATGTCATGTTGCTGCTGCACACAGAGGGAGACGAGGAGGGGGGGGGCTCTGAGATGGATTAGGCTTGTGATATGCCAGCCATGTCACTCTCTCACACACACACACACACACACACACACACACACACACACACACACACACACACACACACACACACACACACACTGTCAGCATCATGGTGTGTGTGTTACTCGTGTTAAAATCAGCAGAACTAATATAGTGTCTTCTTCTTTAGGCTACTAACATGTAATTCCTGAGCTGTCTCGGCACGTTGACCGCATTGACCGGCTGTGTGTGTGTGTGTGTGTGTGTGTGTGCGTGTGTGTGTGTGTGTGTGGGCATGTGTGCTACTGGCTACCTTTGTATGCAGGTATGTGCTCATGGTCGTGGATGCGTGTAGAACTTCTAACTTGCCGTTTGTGACTAAGAGTGAATGTAATTTGATTGTTTCTGTGAGAGCATGCCGTGTGGGTGTGTGTGTGTGTGTGTGTGTGTGTGTTAATATTCATGGTTTGCCCTGTGTAGTCTAAATAGAGCTAGTGTTTGTGATGAACTCAGAGAATGGTCGTATTGTTGAGAAGCCAAAACAACAAGAGTTTGAGCTGAGAGAGTCCTGTGATGACACAGTGTGTGTCATTTACATGTGTGTGTGTGTGTGTGTGTGTGTGTGTGTGTGTGTGTGTGTGTGTGTGTGTGTGTGTGTAGTTCCATTACTGTACAAGGTTGAGTTGTGGTTCAAAGACTTTATGGCTATTTGAGGGGTTGTTTGTGTTAATACCTAGAGAGGGTTGAAGTGAGGCGGAGTGTGTGTGTGTGTGTGTGTGTGTGTGTGTGTGTGTGTGTGTGTGTGTGATGTTATAATGACAGGAGCGGGATGAGGGGAGGAAATGACACACTTTTGGAAGACAGGAGGTCACCGGTGGTCTCTGGAGCACCGACCTGTCTAGACACACAGTGTGTGTTACGTATCAACAGTCCCCGTATGGAACTCAAAGTCAGTCGTTCAGCTCATTAGCTCTCATGTTCTGAACGTTACCCCATCATTTCTACCTCATGGATCTATTTTTTCACATTAGCTGTGTGTTAAAGGGTCAACATCGCTGCTCGTTTGTGATTGGCCGGCTAGTGTCCTTTAAGTGGTGTCAAACGTGCGGCCCGAGGGCCAGCCCACCAACGAGTCCAGTTTGTCCTACTGGAATAAAATGCACCACTGTGTCCACTGGGGGTGGTGCTGTCCAGTAGCAGCCCTGTGCTGGACACACTCTCATAGACCCCAGGTGTCCTTGTACACAGGCTACGGGACACACCGTCACGCAGAAGCTGCTGGTAGAACATGTCTTTGTCAAAAAGGGGAGAAGTGTGTGTGAGACACGGCGTTGAGTTTTCAGAGTAAATATGGACGAGTATAAATACGCCGCAATTATCAGAACAAGACGAACATTTAGGCTCCCTCGTGTGGCTCCAAGGTGTACTGCACATACAAATGTTTCATAAATTCAGCAAAATGTATATGATGACCCAAATACAACCTCCTGTGACCCTCCTGTGGGTCTGGACCCAGGCTTTGAGAACGGCTCTAGAGCACCGTCACTTCACTTCATCTTTAACTTTCTGTTTTTCCAGGACCTGCTCCACCTCTCAGAGTATGACCTGCTGGAGCTCGGAGTCCACAACCACCTCCACCGCCTGCACCTCCTCACTTCTCTACGCCTCCTCCAGGAGCGAGAGAGGAGGAGAGGTAGTCTCTCTCACACACACACATACACACACACACACACACACACACACACACACACACACACACACACACACACACGTATAGTTGACCAAACAGTACTTTCCTCATCTGTTCCGTCAGGTTGTTGATTCTGGCTCTGTGTTTAAGTCTTCATGGAGACTCAGCGTCTTCCTGTCCACCTATAGGCCCCTCTCTGCAGGTGAGCTACAGGTGTGTTCTCTTTGTACGGCCCGTTCACAAACTACACTGGAAGTTGTTTTCAAGGGAGCCCGGTAGGTCCAGCTCATTAGATGTTCTGTTTCACTCCCAAGAAAACGGTGACGTCATCTGAGGTGAGGGGAGGAGCTTAATTTAACATCTGGACTGTGACATCATAAGTGAGGACTTTGGACTCGAGCACAGCCGAAAGGTAGACGGGGAAAGAGGGGAGAGAGAGACGG